>NW_005842457.1:808483-811167 GCF_000455745.1 Alligator sinensis | reverse complement strand
TGTTCCCGGCTGAACCCTGTGGACAAGGATAATTGCTAAAGCTTGGTACTATATGGGCATGAATGTATTTCTGTGTAGGGATGGATGCTGCCTACTGTCTTGTCCATACCACTTCCTGCAATATATTGGTCCTACAGGGTCTGATTCCTCACCACCATGCATAGTTGTTAGGAGTTGGCAGAGTGGGTTTAAAATACTTAATGGTGTCAGAGGTTGCAGCAAGGGGAGTCCCATGCTTACAGTCATAAGGTGCCAGGCAATGCAGTATCTGGCCCTCTCGGGTTCCTTTGAGGTCATTCAGCCAGGTGTGTGCTAGGCCCAGCCTTTAACGCTCACATATGAGATCAGACTCCATCACAGCCCTAACTGCTGTTGCTGCAAGCAGCACCCTGACCCCAGCCAGTGAAGGATTGTGATGTGCAGCTCTGAGGGCCCAGGCAGGTGTAGCCCTGTATCTTTGCAGTCAGGCTTTGGGCATGTCTCAGGCAGCCAAGTGACTACTGGGGGAAGAGTTCTCCAGACACAGCAGTTAATGACATGTTGTTTAAATGGATTAGCTCACCAGAGAGGAAGATCTCTTTATCCTATTATCCAGATGGCAACTCCAGCATGTTTCCCCTTGTCAATAATATGTATGTGATGTTCTAGGGAAAGGGGATATAGGTACAAGCAAGTGCTGGGAGAGAAGGGAGTGTGTGGGCCTTGTTACACCTTACGCTGTGAGCCACACAGGTGCTGATCAGTGTTAGTGTTAGCCTGGAGTTTGCAGTGGTCACAACCTTAATTTAGAAACCTTCTCTGACTGTCCCCTATCTGGACAGCTGTGACTTGCCACTAGACTAGGCTGGTGAGCAGGGGCAGGTCTAGGAGCTGTAGCTATGAGTTGCCACTAGAGAGCTGGTGAGCCAGGACAGGCTTTTAGCCCTGCTCTACAGGTAGAGGTGTGAGAGATACTGGAGGACTTCAGCTTGGGCGGCACATCTGTGGGGAGTGGCCACACCTTAATGGACCAGGAGCTGGGTTGTGTGGATCAGAGATAATCCTGCCCTGGAGTGGCATAACTTTGAGCTGCATAACAAGTGCTTAAAACCACTTTAAGATAATGTGCAGATAATCCAGGGGCTAGGAGCTCCAGGAGCCGCCCAAAATTATCGTGTAATAAGACCTTATGGGGCAACTGGAGCAGCCTACCTGGGCACTGACTGGTGGTGGGTGGGGTGCAGAAACAACAACTGCTGCTGCAGCTGCTCAGTTGTACTGGCAACAGTGATAGCAGCTGGAAATTGCTGCTGCCCCTGCACGTGGCAGTTGCCCGAGGTGCCCAGCTGTGCCATTATGCCTCAAATATATGGTGAACAGATGAGTATGGTCCAGTATTTCCCTCTAGGGTTGTTCTTTGTTTCAGTCTTCCCATCCCTGGAAGCTCCTGGTGGTGTGAGATCTGGCCCCTTTGGTGTGTTAGTTGTCCTGGCCTGTAATTTCTTCTGCAGTACTTGGGTATTTAAAGCTTTGCTCATGTGTCTGTAGAAATGAACCTAAACCTTCCTAAAGAGGCATAGTTGTGTGAAGGTTAAAGGCTTGCTAACATTCAAGGGGGGTGTCTATGTAGTTGTGGGGGGGAGGAAGGAATGAAATTTCATGCCCTGTGTTGAGACACTGCAGGAGCCCAAGCAACCTCAGCATTTCGGTATCTTCATGTTTGTTTGTTTTTTATCCAAGCTTGTTTTGGCTTCACCCAGCTGTTTACGCAGTCAAAATAGCACGAGATGTGGTCTCCTCAAAGCTTCTTCACCATGCAGGAATTTAAATAGTGTGAAGACCAGATCCTGTGTGTGTGTGTGTGTGTGTGTGTGTGTGTGTGATTCATCCTCATAAATGGTGCTTTACAGCACTAATAAAACTGGAGGCCTTGCAAATTCAGTGAGCTACTTAGCTCCCTGGAGCTGACGAGACCATGCCAAGCTGCAGTATTGCCAACCTCACCATATTGAAAATCATGACACAAACTCTTAAAAATCAAGAGATTCGGAATGTAAATCATGAGATGCTATTTCTGAAGTGAGTGTGTGCAGTTCCCAGGGCAAGGGCAGCAGGGAGCAGAGCCCCAGCCTGCAGCGGGCAGCTCGCCTCTGCCCCACGCACAAATCGGAGGGGGGGCATGTACCCCCCATGCCTCCTCTGGCCCCAGGGCCCCATTCACCCCAGCACCTGTCCCACTCCCTGCCTCACCATGGGGGCCTCGATCTGCCCCCCCTGCCCCTTCCCTCTTCCTCCTTCCCACCCCTTCCTCTCCACAGACTTACCAGCCTGACACTCTCTACATGCACCAGAAGCAAAAATCCTGAGATTTGATCTTTCTATCAGGAGATCATGAGTCAGAGTTCATTTGACTTGGAATCGTGAGTCTCATGATTTTTTTATGTGCCTTGGCATTACTGAAGCTGCTTTTCTCATTTCTTCAGTGTTAGGCTCCTAGAAAGTCTCTGCTATAACTGAGAGCACCACAAGGGCCGTTGGCAGAGTTATTATGCTCTATGAAAAGGTCTCAGAGGAGCGATTCTGCTGACCAAGGATTGCCTCATGCTATGTATAGTCCAGCATCTCTTCTAACAGCCCTTTCACTCCCACATGTGTCCTCTGTAGGGAAGGGGTGTAGGTTGTAGCTGTGTTGGTCTAAGGACATA
>NW_005842457.1:794232-808452 GCF_000455745.1 Alligator sinensis | reverse complement strand
GGAAAGGAGCATAGGTGCAAGCTGTTTTTATGCCACCTGGCGGAGTGCCTGTATGTAAGCTGTCACAGTAGGGCAGCTTTTTGGGCTAATGTGTGCTGCTCCAGAGGCCAGGGACCTCTCCCATTAAACAAAGCTACTCAGTATTGCTACTCCTAATCATTCAGAAAACACAAGTCATGGCTGCAATCAGTTTAATAGATTTGAATCTCAGTTTGTTTGTTTTTTATTGACTGGGGTTGTTTGCCTGCTCTGTGTGCACATCCCATTCCTTCTGCTGGGCAGAGCCTGGCCCAGGATATATATGCTAGCTATGTTGGCCTTGACGCCTAAATAAGCTTTTCCTTTAGCTTATTTAGGTGTCTTCTTTAGGTAAGCGCCTGTTGGCCCCAGAGCAGGAGTTCTGAATTCTTCTCCTCTTGATGGCCATATAAAAGGTCACTATGGACATGAGAAGGAGGTCTGTACTCTGGTTTCACTCTCTTCCGGGGCCTGTAGGCACCATGGGCGCTGGACCTGAGAATGCTGCCAAGGGAACATTTGTGCTGACACTACTGTCAGGGCCAGCATGTAACCAACAACCCAAACATGTTGGGTGGGCCCATTTCGGGCCCTGTGGGTAAGATACGCCTTTGAATGTCCTCCCCTCTGCAGGGATGCAGCGGCATTTCAAAAGAAGCAGGAAAATGGTGAAGGGGATGAATCCTCGTTGTCATAATGGCACTCACTGCAAATAGCAAAAAAAAACCTGATGGGGGGATTGCAGCTCACATTGGCTGTTTGTAGACATGCTCACCATTTTCTAAAACATGTTAACTGATTCACCTCACACAGATGGAATCAAATTTCAATTTGAATTAAAGGGTAATAGATGATCATCGACCATTAACCCCTTAACAGGTCTAATTTGCAGCATCTGGGTGTGGGTTTATAGGCTTAGCACTTTGAGTTGGAAGTAATTAGGAGGCAATAATAAGCCTGTTTAAGTATTGTTACATTGTTCCAAACCTACTGACAGTTATCCAAAGAGCTGTTGGAGAAGCCCTTTGGGTGCAATTGATCTGAGTGTTGATGACCATCTCAGCCAATGTGTTGCAAGAGGGTTTGCCCCCTTCTTCCCAGACCAGTAGCCTATGTGCTTGGGCAAGGTTGGGGGCTTAGTCAGGATACCGATAATTAGTCATGGTGAAGTGTTGTTGGCACATTTGACTTTGCAATGGTGTTACTTTGTTTCTGATAGCCTCTGTTGTGTTGCAAAAACCAAATTGCGTTTCCCTTGCAGGGACTGATATTTGCAATGCTTATCTGCCAGGTTCTCAAGGACGGTTTTTCCTAAAAGCAACGTGGTATATACCTGCTAATTAATACAGTTTAAACTGTCTAGTTCAGACTTCCCTACTCTGCATTAACTTTAATCCTCATTCAATGAGGATTAGTTAATTTAGACTGGAGCCAATTTTAATTCGGACTGCAGATGTCCATATATATACAGTGATGGCTGTAGTCTGAATTAAACCTAGAAGAAAAATGTAACATCTATAAACAACCATCTAAACCAGAACTTCACCAGGTAATATTACTAATGGTCTCTGGCTATAAATGCAAAAGTGAGATTAAGCACAGAGATATCAGATAAGAGTCTGGATATTCCCTAGGTACAGCACCGGGGCTAGGACTGTGAATCAGGGGAGAAAACATTAATTAAAAACCTGTAAGCTTTTTCCCATGAGCCCCTTCCATGCTGCTGGCTTTAAACCTAGAACTGTCTGTATTTTGGTAGGGTCTTGGGAAGAGGAAAATTGTCTGAGCTGTGCCGAATTTGGATCTGATGAGGAAAGGTGAAAGGGATTTGGTGAATCCTGTTTCCAAATATTATTTTTTCACCTTGGAGGTGCCTGAATTTTGAAACAGTCTATTTCCATACATAAATGGCGGTTTGTTTTTTTAAGGTCTTAGAGAAAACTAAGTAGGAGTTTTAGGATCATACAGAGAGAAAATGGATGGATCATATGAGGTGCCTTGTAGATCAACGGATTCAAGCTGTCAGACCAGCGGGGAAGTGAGTCCAGAGCTGAGGACTCTCTCTAGCCAGAATGTCCTGTCCCTGTCCTGAGAATACAAATCTGAGGGCTGTTAGTGAAGGCATCATTGCTCATCCTGTCTGTTTCAGCTGTGTACAGGGCAATGGGCTGTATGTAAGGTTCCAAAATAATTTATGGAACATATGTCATAAAGACAACCCAGAATCAATACAGATCCAGAGTCACTCTCTCACATATTGAAAACTATTCCCAAAATCAGTTGAGGTCTACTTTGTTTGGCCTGTATGTCACAAAAAAAGCCCCATCCCCACCCCAGGTGCCAGTCTGATTTCCTTCTCCTGCTTGATCCATTGCTCTGCTCGCTCCTGCATCCTGTTCTATTCCTCTGTTTTCTCTTCCCTACCTGATTCATTGCTCTTCTCTCCTCCCTGCCTTATCTGCATTGTTCTCCTTGCTCTTTGCCAGATATACTGCATGCCAAATAAAGTGGCTGCACATACCACTTGTGGCATGCATGCCATGGGTTGGCCATCCCTGCCCTAGGTCATAACTATGCAAGCTGGTAACTGAAACAGCATTAGCCTTTGACTTTTGAGTGCCTAACTTCACTGATCCCTGGGGGTATGATTTTTTCAGAGGTGCTAAGCACCTATAACTCTGATCTTCAAGGGGACTCCATACACAGTAAACTGCAGTAGAACAGTGTGCACCTTGCAAGGTACTGCTGATGCTCACTGGATGCTAGGGGTAATGAGATCCAGAAGCACTCCCACTTTGCAGACCTTCCTGACAGGGTGGCTCAAAACCCTAGGTCACTGACAAGTTCTGCTACCTCTGCATTTGCCGTCTTCATTTTGCAAGGTGCAACTGGCTTGCTGTCATGCATAGGGTAGTGCTGTCATGCATAGAGTAGTGCCTTGCAGAAGTGACCTTGGAGTTAACACGGTGACTTGTGATGTAGGAAAGCAGCATTCTACTCTATCTTGTGTAGCTTCTTACACTGCCCGCATCAATATAGTACCTGAGCCCCTTACTGTGGCTTATGAAGTGATGTGACTAATGACTGGCAGGGTGGGTTTGTTTTCTTCTTTTCCTTTTCTCTATAGTTTCATATGCAGCAAAGCAGTTGCTCCACTGCTCTGCCATTGACTCATTTGACCTTGAGTAGGGCTGGATAATCAGCCAGGCAGCACAGGTGTGGAAGGTAAAAACGGTGTGTGCACATGCACACACTGGGGGCTGCCTTGAGAGTCTGGGCACATGCAAAAGCAATCAGGGCAGATTTGGTACTGCTGAGCAGTCTGGTACTCTTTCTGGTGCCCACCCTTGCCAGGTCCCAAATACGTTACAAGGGAGGACAGCAAAAATCCTTAAACTGCTCTTGGTCTTGGGCAAGTCACGTACACTCACATTTTCATAAATGGCCTCTGATTTTTGAGTGCATAACTTCACTGAGGCTGGGGTATGATTCTCAGAGGTGCCAAGCCCCTACAATTCTAATCAGATTCATGAACAATGCTAGGATCTCAGTTCCTCCTGAAAAAAATATGCAACATGCCACCTGGAAACTCAGGCCTGGTCCACACTTTATTTTTTGGCTGACAAAACTCAAGCTCTGTTATCCCTATTCAGAGCTGGGATGGGCACCGTCCTTTCTTCCTACCAGTATTGATCTGACTGAAAGGAAAGCTTCTCCTGCCATCTGG
The DNA here is from genome assembly GCF_000455745.1 of Alligator sinensis. Taxonomy (NCBI): domain Eukaryota; kingdom Metazoa; phylum Chordata; order Crocodylia; family Alligatoridae; genus Alligator; species Alligator sinensis. The sequence goes on along the minus strand of NW_005842457.1, from coordinate 804,707 downwards.
TAGCTGGCAGAAGGTGCAGGCCAACACTCGTCCATCTTCTGCTAGTCATCACAGTCCTTCAGCAGCTGGTGTCTTTCCAAAGTGCACTTTGTGCCCTGCTGGCCAAGCTGTTGCAGTGCAGCTGTGTGGATTTGTCAGCAGTGCATTGATATGCCCAGGCTTTGGCAGCTTGGCTGTGGCAGTTGTTGTTTGCTGCCAGATAGTTTGGCAGCCCAGGCTTTGGCAGCTTGGCTGTGGCAGTTGATGTTTGCTGCCAGATAGTTAGGCAACTTGGCTGTGGCAGTTGTTGTCTGCTGCCAGCGTTGGTAAGTGTAGACCATGCCTGGCATGTCCAGCTCTAATGGACACAATGGAAAATCTCTCCATATCTTGGTAACCCCATCCAGGAAAGGGGATGGTGATACTTCCCTCCCTTATGCAGGTGTTGTGTGGCTGACTTTCACAGTGGTTTGGAGGTGTTCAGATGCATGGTAGAAAAGGTATAAATAACAATAAATACCTGAAATGGAGATACTGTCTTAAAGAAGTTTGACAGTATTCCACAAGAGAGATCCAAAGCACTGCAATTTGTGTTACTCCAATTTACAGGCTCTTTGCCGATGTATTTTTCACTAGGATTACTAGTGGGGTGACTCCTCTGTAGTCTTATCAATAGCTCCTCATTAATAGCTCCTATGCACCCTGGGCAAGGGGATTTTGGCCAGCAAACCTGAATTAGTCCATACTCTTTAGGAAATTCAAGAGAATCTTTAATTTCCAGACTCCAGAGCTGGGCAGAAGAGACATCATATTGGAGATACAGTGCATCTTAATACTGATTTGCAGTGTTAGCACCAGGCAGGGACCCAAATCTCAGTGGGCATGTCTACACATGCAATTAATGTGATTGAATATACTCTGGTTTAATTTGAGCTGGAGTAAACAAATCCCCAAATCACCATCAACCCATGTGTTTAACCGCAGTAATATACTGTGCTGCTGGATACTGCTTGTATCTGATGGGACTATGCAGCAGCCCAATAAAGTAGTCTGCACCCTAATTGCCTTGCACAGGTAGATAGTGATGTCTTACTACATAGCAAATTAGTTTGCTGCACAGTAAAGCATCTCTTGTAGACATGCCCAGAGTCGGACATATGTATACTGGGCCTGATTTGTTGTTGCTTTTTGTCATAAAGCCAGAGTATCCAGCTGGTGGGGAGTTCCTGTAGTATAGGAAGGCACCTGTCTAGAGTAGAGCAGCATGTAGGGGATCTGTGCCATGCATTTTTCAACTACCTTTCATCAGGCAGTTATGAGTAGGAGTACATTGGCAATGTGTCACTGAACTCTGGCTTTTCCCAATGTTAGAAATAGTGCTAGAGAACATAGACATCCTAGCATAGATTAGGGCAGTCCTGAGAATTCAGGAGTGGGAAAAGTAGTGTAAAGCTCACCTCTAGTGCAGGGAGGTACCAATAAATACACTTTGGTGTCTGTGGCTGCCTTTCCACAAGACACTGACTGCAGTCATTATTGCCCAGTCATTTAGTACTTATATAAACAAGTACTAAATGACTACGCGGTAACTGGAGTTACTGTGCAGTCATGCCGAGGAATGGCTTTTTCGTGACGCTGACTGAGTAGTTGCTCGTGACCACTGCGCAGTAGTGACATGCCACACTTCCTGCCATGTGATGCTACTGTGCAGTAGTCACAGACTACTGTGCAGTCAGCATCTCATGTAGACATGGCCTTTGTTGAGCAAAGCTTGGATGTATCTTGAAAATGAGTACAACAGTTTTTTGGCTCAGAGGCTAAAGAAGCAATTTCATCTGCATTTATTTTTCTTAATCTAAGTTCGATTTGGATCCTAATAACCTGGTATAAATACAGTCAGTAGAATTTTCTCCCAGGTTTACACCAATGAAGTGGAGATCAAGATCTGACTTTTTCTTCTCCTTTCTCATGCCTTTTATTTTGCATTGTAGACTCTTCATTAAAGCCAAGCCAAGAATGCCTATAAACTCGCAACATTGCTCCATGCTGCAATATTAAAGATTCCTTGAAAATGGGAGGAAATTGCTTGTCATTGCCAGACTCACGAGAAAGTTCATTCAGCTTCTGGCTGTGAGATGAGCAAGTGAGTGAGATGAAGACAGACCTGGGGTCTGATACTCCGCTTCCCTGTACAGTCATTTATGCCAGGGCAAAGCTGGTGTGAACTACTGCCACTCTTATTTGGTAGCTCTGCATCTTTGCTGTGGCCTAAGTGACTGTAAGCTGTTCTGGTAACTAGGCCCCAAGGTCTCCTTATGGAGAAACTTTGGCGTTGCAGGGAAAGGAGAATCAGAAAGATCCAAGTCTGAGGCTGAACTCTGAGCAGTTTACACCTTATTAGACAAGCCAGACACCACCTCCATGAAGCTTTATCCTTACTGCTTGTTGCTGCTTCTCATGCTGGATGTGCTGAAACTTTTGATGTAGCCACTCTAGCCTGAGTGCATGAGACTGAGAGAGCCTGAGTGTGGCACTTGGCTGCCTGAGTGTGTGCCTAAAAGCAGCTACATCACAGGTATTTAGCACCCAGTAAGTGCAGCGTGGGAGTGAGTGTGAAGTGGCAGTCCAACATGGTGCAGACATATCCACTGCATTTGTGAGAGGGCTCATGGCTGTCCTCGGTCATGGGAAGTGGACAGTTCCCTTCCCCTCAATTTTTTTTTGTCCTTATTGAAAACAGAGTCCTGCTAAAATCCCCTGTTTTGCTGATGGAGTGAGGCTGCTGCCATCCCTCTTTTTGCATAAATGACACGGGCATCCTGTCTCCCCCAACCCCCACGCCAGCCTGCCTCATGCCACGCTGTGAGGTGTAGGTGGAACTCGGTCAAGCAGAAGGCTGTAGCAGCAGCACGCCTCACAATAGCCACTTTGTGCTGTGGCCTGACCTCATCTGTCCACCACGCTGCAGCTGCTCCCTGCTCCTGCATAGGCGTTAACCCTCAGCACGCTGTGCCAGACACAACAATTGCAGGGGGCAGGAGGGATTCTCTTTGTTTCTTGGAGGGGGCTCTTGTTTGGTAGGTTGCTGTTCCCACTCCAACGACTGTCTTCATGGCATTCCTGGGGTAAGGTTGAAGGGGACCAGGCAGGCCCCTGCTCTACTGGAATGCCTGCAGATACGATGAGGGGACGCTGTGTCTGCCCTTGAGGAATTGTCACCTTGGTGCATGCCGCCCGCCTCATTGTGGCAGCTGAAGTTCTTGTTTGTAAAGCAGATTGGTATTACTGAAAAGGACAGCCCTGGGAACTTGAACCCTGGGCAAGGAGAGCTTCTCCCACCATATCGCAGCAGCTGCCTCCTCCCTGTGGTAGGCCAAGAGGAGAGCTCCATCTCAGTGACCCCATTCAGTCCTTTGCTTCTCTAGTGGCACTGCTGACAAGGGAACAATTGGGCACTGTCATGGTTGTGATGTGGACACCCACACTGTGGAGGCAGAGGCCCAGCTCCTTTCACATCAGCTACCAAGGAGCTATTAGTGGGTAACAGTTGCATTACTTTGGGCTGTTGCACTAGAGGTCCCCTAAGCAACCTTTTTGTTAAGCCACTGGCTCGTTATATCTATCTACACCTCTCTCTTGCCTACCCGGTGTTCTGCTTTCCCTTTCACCCCAACATTATCCACACGAGGAGAGATTGAGGGCTGCCCCTGCAAGAGAAGGCTGAGAGGTGATCTTGTGGCCACCTACAAATTCATCGGGGGGGGACAGCAAGGAATAGGAGATGCTCTGTTTACCAGGGTGCCCCTTGGGGTAACTAGGAACAACAGCCACAAACTGACAGAGAGCAGATTTAGGTTAGACATCAGGAAAAACTTCTTTTCAGTACAGGTTGCCAAAATCTGGAATGGGTTCCCAAGGGAGGTGGTGCTCTCCCCTAGCTTGGGGGTCTTTAAGAGGAGGCTGGACATGCACCTGGCTGGGGCCATCTAACCCCAGCGCTCTTTCCTGCCCAGGGCAGGGGGCCGGACTCGATCTGCTAAGGTCCCTTCCAACCAAACAAACATCTATGAATCTATGATTCCCACCTCTCTGCAGGTGTGAGTTTCTGCTATGGTTTAAAAAGTACAATTGCCACTTGTATAATGTTCCATGGATGCTGGGTTATCTAAGAAACTAGGATGGGAAAGGACCACCCCAATTGTCAAGACTTGTCCCTGCACTCTCAGGGCATCTACATAATAAATATTTGTCCAAAGGGTCTATCACAACATCCATGCCAGCCCCTCTTGTACACTGCAGCCACAGAACATTGGATAATCAAACAGACAGACAAAAGCAATCCCTACAATGGGCACAGGAAGAAAGCAGGACAGATAAGGGTGGCAGCAGTGACTTGCATGTGTCTCCTTTGTATGTCTTTTTAAAATCATATTTTGTTCTGTATATAGTTTTACACTAGAAATTCAGGCCTCACCTGTCTTATTTGCCTGAAAGATTCTGTGGACCACTGGTAGGTGTTTAGATGCATTGACAGTATGAAAACCAAACCCTACCAAGAGGCCAAGAAGAAGTGACTTCTATTCAGGTGACTTAAAGTTCTTTGGATCCTGGCAAACACTAGTCAACTCCAACACCCAACAAACACCCTAATGCCATCCATGAAAGGCCAGCAGTCTTCTCAGAGAGCCTTTCACAAAACTGAGGAAATGCAAACCAGACATTCCTGATGTCATGTCAAAGGTCTAGGCTACACATAGTGTTTTGCTGCTTTTGTTAAAGGCATTGTTTTATTTAAACAGTTTTCATGAAACCGGCACAAACCATTCTTAAATTGGAACAGGCTTGGTTTGTATAATTTCAGCGTAACTTAATCCTTTGCTGATTTAAATTAAAGTGATAAAATTATAATTAAATTGGATTAAGCAGGCCTAGGGAAGTTTGTATCATTTTAAGTAAAGTGATTGAAAAGCAAATTTGCATTAAATGGTATACAACTTTTGTGCGCAGACGAGCCCTTGGCTGAAAAACAAGCAGCACAATATAGCCTTTTATTTGGTTTTGTTTTGAGTTGTTGGGATACTGAAACCAAGACAAGGATTTCTAAAAATGGTTTTATGTATAAAAATTTGAGGCTGTTGTCAAGTGGGCCTGAAGCGAAGGCTGGTTTTGAATGTGCAGTGTGATATTTTACACTTGTACATTTGTTTATAGGATGTCTAAACTGCGAGTGTATTGGAATATTATTAACCCCTGCAGCCTTCCTTTAACTGTTCGTTGCCATCATTTTACAAGCTTGCTTTTTAAAAACAAATGTGTTTTCAAACGACTATATTTTAACATTCATGCTAATTATCATGGGAACCTTAATTTAGGGGTGTCCATATTTTTTGTTGGTTAGCTTGTAGCGAAATGACAAGCTTATAGCTGGTATGTATGTCTGTAGCAATAAATGTATACCATTGACTTCTGTGGAGGTCAAAGCTGTTTAGCTGTGTTTTGTGGGCTGTCTACGGCTATAGCTGCTGCCTCACTGGGACTTCTCCAGTAGCTCAGGTCTTTAAAGGCTCATGCTGTGAGAACAGCAGGTGGAGCATTGTGCTTCTGTTGTCCACATGACATTTTGAATATCTGTGCTATAACAAAACTGTAGCTGACCACTGGAGTGGTCAGCTGCAGTGTTATATTAAGGAAATATGTCCCGCTCTAAATGATTATATTGCATTGCTGCTATTTTCCTTTAAATCCCGGTCCGGGATAGAGGGAGTTGCTGGGCTTTGAGCACAGAGTGGTCTCATGTAGGAGGTGGAGTTGGTGGGAGGATTTCTGAGACTAAATTAATACTGCTGTGCTTGGAAATTTTAACCCTCAGGTGGCTGACCCAGTCTTACCTTCAGAGCTGGCCTCAGAGACTTTTGAAACTTTCCTTCTACTGTTTTGTTTCCTCCTTTGGAGCAGCAGCCACCAGCATGATGCACAGCACTTTCTATCGTGCTGGTAACTGTAGTTCTGGTTCTAAAGCATACAGCTAATTTGAAGCCAACAGGAGGGATTTTCTAGTTGAAATGAGGGGGCTGGGATTAGGACTGGTGCCACTTTTTATTCCATTCCCTTTCCGCAAACGGAAGAAGGATGGGCTTGCATCAAAAGGTAGGCCTTAGAACCAGGATGCTGTATTTTATCCCAGCTCTGCCACTGATATGCCCCATAATTGAACAAAAGTCACTTCTCCTTTCGGTGTGCCTCAGTTTCCCCACTTACACACCATAGGAAATGAATATTCCCTGGGTAGGGTTAATAGCAGGACTAACACAATGGATGCTAAATTCGGTGTGCCTCCTTTTTGCTAGGCCTGTTCCCCTGGCTTTGTTGGGCTTGCTACCCTGGCTTTAGGTTACTATGCGTTACACAGCCAAATGAATGTTCATGTCTGTACCTATATGCCTTTGAATTAATGAGTTGCTGCTTCTCAGAGCTGGGCTGAGACATGGAAAGCTCTGGAGAGCCAGGATGAGAACAGTCTGCCTTGGAAACTCCCTGCATTGTTGCTAGGCAGCAGCATGTTTTAGCTTCCTAATTTCAAAGTCAGTGCTCAGGCTCGGCAGTGAACTGATCCTGGAAAAGGGAACTAGAGGGATGTAAAACCATGCAAAGATGCTGGACGTTGTTTCTTAAATGATGGCTCTACCGTTCTAGGGTGTTGGACCCTGCCTGGCAGTGATGGGGATAGGAGCTTGTTGGGAGCAATGCAGCTAGTGATATAATTGGCTGACATAATTGGGCCCAACCTTTTTCAAGGTGTAAAAATGATAAGTTAACTTTCCCTTCCCTCCCCCCCGCCATTTCATGCCCTCTGCACCACCAGGATCTCACAGTAGAGATGAAACACTGCAACGTGCTTGCTCTTGCCTTATGCTCAGCAGAAGCTTAGCAGGGAATTCTGGCAATTTTAGAGAACCGTCTCTACTGAGATTTGGGGCCTGCTTGAGGTCCTTTCATCTCTAGATTTTACTCCTGTACCTGAAGGAAGTCCGACTGGCAGTAAACCAGAGAGCTCAGGATCAGATGAGACAAATTTATGGCTGTCTAGAACGTCAAGGCTGTCACTGTACTTGTTTCACTGTGGCTAGTTGGAACATCATGGTAATCGCTGGGATTTACTGTGAATGGTTAGTCCTCCCACTTCCACAAAGAGAATCTCCATTGTCTGTGAACAGTAGAGGGCATACACTGTAATTCAGTAGTCCTGATTCAATTCAGTAGGGTCCGTCCACCCACCCACACCCACTTTCAAGTCAGTTCATTAAAATATGCAATATTTATTCAGCTGCTTATTCAAGGCACTTATTCAAGTAGTTAGGTATCTGCACAGGTCTTAGTTCTCCTCAGACATTTCTGTGCCCAGTGTTGTTTGGAGGCCAAACATCAGAGTCTTAGGGATCCCCTGTGCTGATTTGAAGTTGGCTAGTGGGAATAGTGTCTCTAGATAGGGTGGGTCTACACTGTGGAGGCAGTGCTCAGTCACACTGCCCACCTGCTCCCAGCGTGTCCAGCAATGAGGTGGTAAGCATGCTCTGCAGGGCATCCCTGGCACTGTACTTTAGACCCAGGGGTCTGACACATTCAAGAGCAGTGGCATGGGTCATCCCCAGGATGCACGCAGACCCTCATGTCCAGAGATGTAGTAGTGCATGAAGCCGAAGCAGGTGGGTAGGACTTGTTTCCTTGGTGGTGTGACTGATCTCTTGCCACTATGGCATCAGCATACCCATAAGTGCCTGGATGGAGTAAGACGGGGCACTTATGAGCGGGACCACCTGAGCCAGTAGAATCTGCTCAGAACTGCCTTTTGAGAACAGACCGGGCTTCCTGACAACACTTTGCTCCTTTCAGCTGTCGAACCCGGAGTGTTTTGCAAGCATCACAGTCTCTCTCCTGAGGAGACAGCTGTGTATTATTGGCCCCATTTTATAGAAGTATGGAGAAATCAAGCGTCTTGCCCACAATCACACAATTGGTAATACAGCTGAGACCAGCACCCAGGCATCCTTTCGTAAGAGCATGCTCTGCTAGGATTAGGACTTGGGAGTCCTAGCTCCCAGCTGCTGAACTTCAGACCGCTCCATTTCTGTCCTGTTGCAGCTTGTCCCATTGAACCGAAACAGCATGCAGACTTTTGGATCCAGAAGAATCTCCCGTAGCCAGTGGGAAGATACAGTGTGAGAGATCACAGTGGTTTTATGAAAAAAGCTTGTGGTGGGAATGAAATGCTCGGAGACCTCGTGACTCCTCACTTTGCCATTCCCTGCACCCATGCAGCCTGGTTGTAAAAGGATATTCAGTCCCGCTCGGTTCCCACTGCCCCCACACTTCATCTTACTGAACAGTCATTTGGGGGGGGGTCTTAAAAAATGCAGTAACCTCACAGTAAATACCAACCTTACAATAACTCCCTTGCAGCAGCACTGGGAATAGAGCTCTGTGCTTTTTATAGGCATTCCCAGAGAATTGCTTGCTTAGTTGGACGGCACAGGGTTAGTTCAGCAGTTCTCTTTGTTTGCTTCCACCCAGTTTGTACAAAACCCTGCGGGAGTCCCTTTAGGTTGGGAACCTTGGGACTCCAGTAGCGCCACAGTCTGTGGTTCCAAGTCAGGTTTCTGGGGCAGGAGCTAATACATGGAGCTACAATCAAGCTCTTTGATGAATAATAAAAGAGGTGTTAAGATCCACTAGGGATGGATGCAAGCAAGCAGCTAATTGTACTTTTTGAATATTAACTAATCAGGCCTCACAGTGCCTCCATGACACACTCTGAAATTTTGAAATGCACTTCTTCTGGGTCCAGAATAGACTGAATTTCTTTAATTTACAGAACAGACATAAAGATGCAACTCTTTTCCTAGGTATCTGGGGACTAATATGGTGAGGAAAGTTGGATTCTGACAGCTATGGGCTGATGTTTGTGGCAGTGATGGGTGGGATTTTTGTCTTCCCTTTTCAGGTTTTGAGAGTTTGTACTAATGTTGCAAAGGTGGGTTTACCTGCAATACATTATTTAGAACTGGTTGAAAAGAGGGGTTTTTCCCAGCAAAATTTTTGTCAGAAAAAGAAATGTTCAAAAAGGTTTGGTCAAAAATTGGGCTTTCCCCATGGGAATTTGTTGTTTTTTCAGAAACAATAAAACAAATGTTTTGTTTCAGTTTTACAAAATAAAATAATTGTGTTTATAGTTTTCAGGGGGGTTCCTCTGTTTTGGTCCTGTTTTCTACAGGACAAAGTAGGGAAGGGTGAAATATTTGTGAGAAAATGAGGGAAAAACACCACTTTTTTCATATTGATATCATTTAACAAGGCAATTTTCAACAGTCAGTAACACTTTTCAAACTAGTAAGTGGTAGAAAATAATCAGAAAGTGGACAAATCCATTCTTTCCAAACTAAAAATATTGAAGATTTCTCCCCAGATTTTTCATTTTGGGGAAAAAAGGGATTGATTGAAAAATATGATTGAAATTAGTTTTTCAGGAAAGCATTTGTTTTTGATAAAACCCTATTTTCCAACCAAAAAAGGTTTCATCATAACCGTTTTGATTAATCCTAATGTTATTCAACCATCAAATGCCTTGGAGCTACCTCATAGACAAGAGAGATAGAGCTGGAACTCGAGTCATGTGGAAGCCTATTTATTTTGTCTCCATCGTTGCTTTCTGTAAAAGGCATCTTCTGCAAAGGTGTGTGGTTCCATATGATGACCAGTGCACTGGCTTTTTTGATATATGGCAAAGGCAGCTAAAGCCTTGGATGGGTGCTTTTTAAATCAGTTCTATAAATCTAAATAGATAAATATGATAAAAACAGATATGGATATTAGGACAATCCATACTTACATTAAATAGGATTATCTTTTCTTGTAAAAGAAATATAAACTCCCTTTTCAGAGCATAAGGCAACAACTAATAGATTGGAATTAGGAAGACACTTTCGCTATGAGCAGACTCTTCCACAAGTTTTCTTTATGGGGTTTCTTGCAAATTCTTGTCAAACATTTGGCATTAGGCATTGTCAAAAGACTGTATCTGAGATGGACCACTAGACTGGAGGGTACTGAACTGGGTGGCAGGTAGTTTGTTTTGATATGGCAATTCTTACAGTCTGATTTTACATGACTTCTTTTCTCCATATGGAAGATAATTGAATATAGCTGTAAAGTGACTCCAGGCAGTTTGTGTTGACTCTTTGCCCAACATCCTGGTTACTAATCCATGGCTTCTATTTCTCTTTCAGAAGATGCTGCTCAAGAAGAACTGTGGAGCAAAGACGAGAGTTATTAAAATTCGTGTAAGTTGCCCATTTCTGTGTTCCCTTCTTGTTTCCAGTATGTCTGAATGTGGTGCATCCTTTTGAACCTCTGCAAATAGGAGAGAGTCTTTGGAAATGTCTTTTGTGCTGACCACATGTATAAAAGGTGCTAGTCTGGAGGATTTCTCGCGGGGGGGGGGG
>NW_005842457.1:791014-794222 GCF_000455745.1 Alligator sinensis | reverse complement strand
GGAACAGATAATAAGTAGCACAATTGAGGCTTGGGTGCTAGAGGGGATAATAGGCTACCAGACTTTCAGGCCGGAAAACTGTGGGTTCCTTGAAAAAAGGAACTTTTGAAGTCATGTAATTACACTCAACTTCTGCCTCTGCAGAAGGTAGAGCCAGTTCTGCAGTAACAGGGACATTGCTAAGAAGGAATGAGATATATTGGCAGGGTTGCAGGAGCAGAGAGCAGCTGCAGATTATGACTGAAGGGCATCTGCAGAATTGCATATGACTTGGGTCCAGCATAGGCAGAGAAGACATCTGAAGGCCCAGATTATCTGAGGTACTCATCTGCCCCTAGTTATCACTGTGTTACCGAGCAGAAACTGAGGTACAAAGGGCATTTGTACACATGCTTGTGCTGCAGTGTTGGGCACTTTTAAAAGTGCCCTGCATTGCGGTGCGTGCATTTGTATAAACCATGAAATGCACATCAGCGCTGAGAAAACAGTGGCAGTGCACTTTTGAACTAAAACACATCGAAGGAATTTCAGTTCAAAAGTGCACCGCTGCCATTTTCTTGGTGCTGATGTGCATTTTGCCATTTATACAAATGTATACGCCGCAGCACCAGGCGTGTCGGATCGCATACAGAGCAGACTTCATTAATCAAGTCCACTCCAGTGTGCTGGATCTCTAGTGTGTTGGAGCAGACAAATGTATGTGTATAACTGCCTAAAGGGATTAAGGACCAGATCCAGTTTGGTTTTGGAGGTGTTTGCATTTTAAGTGTTAGGACAATTGATTTGATCAGCTTTAACAGGAGAAATGGAGGGGGTCCCCAACCAAACTATTCATATAGGTTGGTGATTAGGGCACTTTTCTGAGAAGTAGGCAGTAGTGATTCAGGACAGGAAAAAGTGGGGTGCAGCTGTGTCAGAGAGCTAGTTGTGCATACATCCAGCAGCCAAGAATAAGAGCTGTCAGTGGCAAACCGGTGGGTAAAGGAGTGACCATACCACCACAGCTACACCCGCTTTGGATTCCACCCCTGGAAGTGGGAGATGTGGGTTTGAATATTCTTAGTCTGAGGAAGTCCTCTGACCTCAGTCTTGACTTCCTGTGTGAGTGCTCTAATGGCTTATCTATTGTGGAAAAGGTGGGTAGCACCACTACTGTTACTGTTTTTGAGCTGAACTCAGTGCTGTTGGGGTCAGTCAGGTGTGCTCAGAGCATGCCTAATGGAGCAAGATCCTCAAGGGATTTAGGAGCCTCCCCAGCTGGGAAACTTGACTGGGGTGGAGTGGTCCAATTGGATTAATTCTACACAGTCTTAGAAGATCAAGTCCAGGCTGCTTTGGAGCTTAGGAACCAACATTCTGCTTAAGTCAGGGACCAAACTGGCGTTGGTGCTAAGTGCTTTGTGCCAAGTCACAAAGAAAGTCTGAAGTGTAGCAGGGATTTGACCCTGTATTTCCTTAAGTCACTAATTAGTGGTCTGCGCCGGACCTTCCTCCCCCTCTCTGAGGAAGTGATAGCTTTGAGGTCCACCAGCAGCACCGCCTGGGAGGGTTTGCACAGTACTCTCTTAATGCCTGTATTGTGTGTTAACTACAGGTGGAAACACTTTATTTTCACTAGGGCTCTCATCTACCTACTATCTTACTCTCTTTACAAAGCTAATACTTGATTAATCCCAAGGTTAATTGGCTCCATTTTGTTCACTAGTATTTTGGTGGGCATTGTGATTGATTGGGGCATGACCTTCCACACTACAGCATTCCTGATGCTAAACCAAGTGCTACGAGCAAGCAAGTCCCACATGATCCTTAGAATATTTGTAATGTACAGGCAAAAATAACACCCTTGACTAACTGGAGAGAAGAAAACAGATGTCCCTTGAGATAAAACAGCCACTATTGCTTCAGTAATTACGTTCAGCAATTAAGACAGTCGGGGGTGAAGAATGCCAAATGCAAACCACAGTGCTTGAAAGATGTTTTGTGAGGTGCCCCTACCCCAAAAGCAAATTGAGCTGAGAACTGGAGCTCCAGCAGCCCACCCAGTACTCTGAATTTCTGTAACAGAGTTGCAGGCCACCACTTCCCTCTACTAGTTTGTGGGTGAATTTAGTACTTCTGGCAGGGAGGGAGTGAGAGGCCATGTACATATTGAGCAGGTGTTGCTCAAGTTCCCCATCTGCGCTCTGAGGCACTGCAATCCTGCCTTCTAGGAACCCTGACTCTGACCTAATATAACTCTGATCAGGCATCTTTATCTTAAGCTGAAGTGCATCCCCTTCTGTTCCAGTCTGAGCCTCTGGAAAGCTCTGTCAAAGCAACGCACTTCACCAGTTTCTTGGTACTGGAGTCTTGTGCTCCCTCAAGGCTGTGCCTGTCCTGCACGCACACCATCTTCTTAGTCTTGGCCCCACATTTTGATGCAATCTAATTACCACATTTCTTCTCTGTCTTATGTATACATGCACACACGCACACATACACATGTGCATGCGTGCACACAGGATTTCAGTCTGTTTGTCTCTGTCACTGGGCTATGGTTAGTCCTGTGCTGCTGGGGTAACGGTTCCTCTTGGGTTTCAGTAATACCTATCAGGGAAGGTGAGAGAATCAAATGTAGGTTTCCCCTGGCTCTGTGAACTCATTACCCCTGCTTAGTTTGTGTGCCCTGGAGAATCTGAAAGACTGAATTATCCCTCCATTCCCTACTGAGTCTAAGTTAGCTCTTACTAAAATAAATAAGCACAACCTGTCTGGCATGTGGCATGAAATCCATGCTTCTTGAATGGCAGCTGAACCAGAACCAGAAGAGTGTTAGGGTGCCTATACATGAGCAGCAAGGCTGCTCTGATGCACTGTAATTACAGCACATTGGAGAAGGCTCGATTAATCAAGTCTGCTGGAGTATGACAATTACGGTGCTCCAGCAGACTCCAGAGTCTAGTGTATCAGCATCCCCATGCTTAAAAATGGCGGCAAGGGCACTTAAACTAAAGCTCGTTGAACACTGATACACAAGATGCTCTGGGTGCTTTAATTGGAGTGCCTCTCAGAGCCACTCTAATGAAGGGTGCCCCTCACCCCCCACTGCTGGAGCATACTGTCGCAGGGCACTAAGGTGCCTTGCTCCTTTAAGGGCTGAAACTGCTAGGGAGAGAGCCCTAGCAGTCAGTCAGGAGCCCATCCCTGCAAGTTACCAGGGCAGCAGGAA
>NW_005842457.1:756636-790989 GCF_000455745.1 Alligator sinensis | reverse complement strand
AGGAATGAGGGCATTAGCCCACACCTGCAGGCGGTCAGCTGACTGGAAGAGGCAGGGCCTGGGGCATATATAAACCCCAGGGCTGGGACCAGAGGATCAGTTCTCTGCCAGGAGCTAAGGGGGAAGGAGCTCTCCTAGTAGAAGCTAAGGGGAGAGGCTTGACAGCCCATCTCCTGCTGCTGGTAAGGTTAAGAGATTTCAGGAGCTCACCAGGCCCTGGTCTACAAGGCATGTTGTGCTGGGGGAAGGGTGATTCATTCAAAGGGACAGAGCACACCATGAGCTGCTTACATTATGTTATGGCCTAGGGGCTTGTATTTTGATTTCGGTTTGTAGTCCGGTGGATTGGGCTGAGGCTATTGGGGAAGGAAGAGACCTCACTGGGGGCCCACTACAGTGTGGGGACCCCAGCGCCAGTGTGGGCACAGTGAGAAAGAGACAAGGCTGCGGAGAGCCCAGTTACGACCAGAGGCCAAGTGAAACTAAGGCCACGGAGGGACACTGTAGATGCCATCTACGAGACTTGGGACGTGCTAAAGGGGAAGTTTGGAGCCAAGCATCTAGCCCATAAGGCTGAGGGTGTCCTGAGACATCCATTTTGGAGCAGGACCCAAAAGGGGTCCAAGAACCCACAGGGTCCAGTGGGTTCCAGCAGGACCGTGCCCAATGTAAATTGAGGGCAGCCTCCCTAGTCATAATTATTACCAACAAGACATGGCAGGTAAGAAAGAGGGTGCTCATGGGGCGGAACTGGCACAGTCAAGGGGCCCAGGGGTATCATGGCCACCTCTGGGGACCCCAGCATGTGACACACATGTATAAATGGCCCTAGAGCCCAGACCCCTATGGCAGCAGTCATTTCTGGTTCTGTGTTTGCTTGCTCTTGGTGACCTGTGAACACTTCTTGAATGCCTGTGATTTGCCAAGTGGAACTAGATGATTGCTCCCTCTAGCAAGAGACCCTTGGGTCTCAGGTGGAAATGGGACCAGTTCTGAGCAGAGATGGCTTGATGCAGTGGATTAGACTTCAGAGCCCAGTCCAGTCATACATCTTCTGTGCATCAAAATCAAGCAAAAAAAAATCATCTTCAAAATGCATGTGAAAGTTTGATGCAAGATTAACTATCTGGGGCTAGAGCTGTATCTAGGGTGGGGCTCCCCTGTACCTCTGATGGAGTCTTGGGACCTGCACGGCAGTGTGCAGGGAAGGCAGCTAGCTCCATCGCTCAGGGCTTCCCCTGGTGGCGTGCGAGCGCCGGGAGTTGCATGTGCACCACACAATAGAGGTGGGCTGGCCTGGCTACACTCCTTGCCATCATGTGCAGTGCTGGCTGGAGCCGCAAGATGCTGGGTGGCAGCACCTGTGTAGGCCATGAGGGCCCAGAGTGCACACCACCTGCTGCTGCTACTGCCGGTGGCGAAGGCTGTGCACGATAGGTGCATGGAGGGTCCCTACACCCCCCACCCTTCTTCACACCACACACCCAAACCCTGCCCCCACAACCACCTATATATACATACACCCCCCCAACATACTGTATTGCCACACACACACACACACACACACACCCCTCCCCCCATGTACAAGAGTAAGACTTTATTTTTAAGTTATGCGATCACCTCTGTATACAGTATGCAAACACAAATCATGACAAAAAATATTTTTGAAATAAAATTAAAATATGTCATAGTAGGTATTTGGTTTTTAGTATGTGATTTGTTTTTTTTCTGGTTCCAAGATGGCAAACCCCATCTCCCTCTTCCCAAAAAGAGTACTTCCAGGGCGCAAGGGGAGGGACTTCTGGTGGCAAAAGTCAGGGGTTAGAGGCAGATCTTCCAGTCCCAAGATGGTGACCAGGGGGTGGGGCTGCCCATGTGGCCCTTGACAGCTCATCAAAACTCATTAGTAAACATCCCTCCAGCCAAAATAATGGCTCTCCCCTGGGCTAGACTGTCAAGGCATTCTGCTGTTTGAAGGTGCCAGTAGGCACTTAGGGCTAGTTCCAAGTACGGGCTTGGGCACCAAACACAGAATTTAAGCACCTAGATCCAAAACCATAATCCAGAACTTCCCCATACAGCGCCTGTCTAAGCTCACTGGGAGCTTTCCAGTTTGGCTTGGAAGCACTTTAGGAGCCAGGAGTTTTTCTTGTGTGCATGCCCAGAAATGCCCCAGCTTAAGCAGCTGGAGCAGAGATTGTTCATTTAAGATTAACAAGAATGAAGAAACTGGACGTTGTTCTGATAACATCCCCTGAGAGACTTGTTCTGGTAGTGGTTCTCAGAGCACTTACCTGTAGGATTGGACCCTTCACAAAATGCAGTCACGACCACTTCTTTTTTTTGGATGTGGTGACTTGAAAAGGACATGGTGATATCCAATTTTTGTGTAATGGCCTGTGAGAGTTCTCACCCAAGAAGTTGGAGAACTGGATTCTAGGTCTTCTCAGCCTGAGCGGGTTCATATCCATATCTCTTACTCCCCAGGAGAGTGCTCTGACCATCCAGCTGGGGGCACACTCTGTCCTTTGTGTAGAAGCTGGGGTACTGTCCAGAAAGAGTACAGGATTCATAGGACCAGAAGGAAAGGGGGAGCTTGGTTCTGTAGCCGAGTAATGGGATAATCTCATGGGTGATAATCCAGTAGAAATCCTGGGTTTTGATCTGTGCTATCAGGACTGTTTATGCCTTTTATGTTACACAGTCACTGGATAAGAAGCAGAAATGGCCCTGAGAGCACAGACCAGAATGCAGGACATCTCTCTACTCAGAGTTTCTTGTTGGTGAGCAGCAAAGCTCCCCATTCAGTATGCTGCCTCTTCTGAATCTCACTTGGAGGTGCCTAACTTGTTTTGTGCAGAAGGTTGGGAGCTTGGAGCTTAAACCTGGGTTTTGGGATGCTGCCTGGTAGGGGCCAGGTGTTGCTGTGTCTAACTTGTAGGTGCCCAGGTCCTCTAATGAATCTAGTCCTAGCTGTGATTGGCAGAAAGGCCAATGCACGTAACTCTCATTCATCTCATTGGGCTTTGGGGCCTCATCTTCTAGGACACTTTGGTAAATCCCACCAAGCTTTATCTTCAGGCACCTAAATACCTCTGACTATGTGGCTCTTTGCGGGATTTCCCAGAAAAGGAGAGTTAGAGGGACATAAAACCACTAAAAAGGAACCACGGAAATTAAATCAATTGGGCACCTATACATGTGCCGGATGTCTGCTCTAATGTGTGCTAATTCGCATGCATTGGAGCAGACTCAATTAATCAAGTCTGCTGGAGTATGCAAATTAGCATGCTCCAGCAGCTTCCGATTCATGTGTGTTCAGCATTCCTGTGTTTCAGAATGGTGGCGAGGACATTGAACAAGCTTTAGTTAAAGTGCCCTGCCGCCATTTTGAAACGCAAGACACTGAATACACATGATGCTGCAGGTGCTTTAATGGTCTTTAATGGTTCTCAGAGCTGATCTAATTAAAGTGCCCCTCCACCTGGGAGCACATGTAAAGACACCCAAAGAGTCGACCCCAGTTTTGCAGGCCCATCATCCTTTGCTTGTGCTTTCACAATTTTTCTCTCTGGAGAATGATGCTGTTGGGTCTAATCCTGTAGTCAAAATGAGACCCCAGTTTCTTGGCTGACAAGGTCTTTGTATTCAAAAGATTATCTAACTCTACAGTTGGTCCAATAAAAGATCTCACCCTAAGAAATCCTTGCCTTTTGCATAGTGAGTATGGTGATGCATGATTATCAGAGACATGTGACTCAACGTCTGAGCACAAAATATGGGCTTTCTTTCCAATACTGTTGTTTGTATTGCTGTAACGTGGAGTGGCCCCAGTCACAAACCCAGGCCCTGTTGTGATGGCAAATTCTTATTGCCAGTCCCCTACAAACTTTTGTGGCGTGATAAGGAGACATCACAAGAGTTAGGCTGAATGGCAGGCAGGCAAGCAGGGGAGCAGTACTGCCTGGATCGAGGATTCCTGGGCTCTGTTTCCAGTTCTGCTGAATGGCTTTAGGCAAAATGACTTCACAGCGCTCTGCCTCAGTGTCCCCCTCTGTAAAATGGATACTGTGATCCCAAACACTACCTGTTCGGAGACTTAGAACTGTAATGTCAGTGCAGCACTTTGAGATAGTGGACACCAAGCCCTCCATGACAGTGGGCTATGTGCTTGTGATAGCTGCCATTTTAGAAATAGCAGCCTTTTCATAGTTTCATAGATGTTAGGGGCTGGTAGGGACCTTTTATATGCATTTGCTGTGTCCTGACATTTTGGGGCTCCATTGTCATGTAATGACAGTGTTGTCCTGTCCCATGCAATGTTATGATGATGTGGTCTCAACCCTAACTTGAGCATGTGCTAGACTTGTTGAGTAAAGATCAAGTTGAGTGGCAGTGATACTGGCCTCCTGCTCTGGAGTGCTGTGTTAGCATTTGGAAATGGTTCTGCTTCTTGAAGCCTTTTTGGAGCAGGTTGACCCAGCCTGGATTTTGCCTTTACATGTACTTTTTATTATCCAACCAGTTGCACTAAGATACCACTCAGTAATTGTTCGTTGCAGTTCTGCTTCCCTCATGCCAGCTCAGGAGGTGTTAAGCTGCAGCCCTTGTAGCCTGCTCAGCAATTCTTCTTCTTAAGCAAGGTGATGGGTTACTGATATGAGAAGGATAAGAGCCTAGACGGATTAAAGCAGAGATTAAGAAGAACCTGAAGCATCACAGCAGCTTGTCCTGGTAGGAAATGTTTGTGGGAGCAGATCGGAGGGGTCAGGACCTGTGGTGGAAGAAACTATACTCCAGAAAGTTTATAAATCTGTGTAAATCTAATAAATAAATAATGAAATAGGGGGATCACTACCCACAGACAGACACGCAGATACATGGGAAGCAACCAGTGTGTGAAGTAGGGGTGTGTGTTTATTGGATACATGTACCATTGTGGGTATGTCCATGCATAGTGTGCAATAAAATGTGTTGTGCAAAGTGGGCAATTTCTGTATATCTGGATGTGGGGGAGAAGTATGTGTGTTCACTGTTGTGACTATAGAAGAGCACCATGGTGAGCGTTTGTGAGTGGTGTGCAAGTGTTGGCCACGTATTCCAACATCCTCTAGGCATGTAGTTTGTGTGCATGCGACAGGTGCTATCAGATTGCCTGACAAAGGCTCCTGCTTGATGGCACACCTCTGTGTTTAATGGTACTGCCAGTCTTCTGTGCCCTGCCTCTCAAGGCTTGCTTTGGTTGATAGCCCTATCATTCAGCCTTGTCCTTGTTCTTCTCTTGTGCACTCTGCTTGAGACCTGACAGAGATGTGCTTATCTCAGCAGGCATAGGCTTTTAGAAGGTACAACCTGCAAGTCCCCCATGTGCCTCACAAGCTCTAGCTGGGGCAGGCAGAGAGAGAGTATGGATTTCAGAGCCAATCTGATAATGCACCTGATCAGAGAGATGTCCTCTGCAATGTGAAAATAAAACAAGTATTTAAAAGCAGAATATAAACCATTTATGTTTTTGCCTTGATGTTATCATTGCCTGAGAACACCCTCTGCTTGGACAGGGTCCAGATCCTTGGAACAACTTCCCTGCCTCTTATCTTTGGTGTCTGCATCCTAACAGGCCATTGCAGAAATGTGCTGTGTTCCCCCCCACCCCACCCCCCCAAACAAGGGGCCCTTTCAGGCTGGAGCTCAAGGGGAGAGACACCAGCCTCAGCTCTGTTGGCAGAAGTCTGGGCTAGTCACAAGTGACGGGCCCTCCAGGCAATGGACCGATAATGGGGCAGATCTCTGCTTCTGGTGCTGCAATGAGGAACAAAGATGCATCACCTTCCAAGGACTTATGGGGTGGTAACAGGTTGCACACACATACACCCCCCCCATACCGCCCCCGCCCCCAGTGACTAAATTCAGTAAAGCTTGCAAAGTACCACTGGATCCTTTTATGACAATGGTTTTGTGCATTTAGCCTCTCTGGGAGATGGATAACTGTTATGATCCCCATTTTACAGACAAGAGGACTGAGGGACAGACAGGGAATAGACTGGACCAATGTCAGTCTGGGTATCTAGCAGAGCCTAGAAGAGAACCCAGTAGTTTTCAATGAGGAGACCTCCATGTTCGTTCTAAGACCATCCTTTATGATGCACTCAGGAGTGAGATAGGCAGGAATGGTTTTACTGGCAAAACATCACTGTTCAGGCCACCCCATGTAGTAGAGCAGCCCTTCCTTCTATCCTATGGCAGTTCTGCCATCTGTTGAAAGGGACTGCAGTGTGTCATGGAGTGAAGGGCAGGAAATGCCCATAATGATTCCTCAAACTCTTTGCAAGATTGTTGTTACAGTATTGAAACTGGCTCAGTTGCCAGTCTCACTGAACTCTAGCCAAGTTCAATTAACTTCAGAGAAGACTGGATCCTCCCTAGAGACAGGGAGGATGAGCATCCTGAATTGTTTCAGGTGTGTAACAATTTACAGAAGCTGTCCTGTGTACCATGAGCCACTCTTTGAGTCATGTGACTTGGCTGTGAGGAAGTTCATGGTATGGAAATGTGTGTATGGCAGGTTTCATTGCTCACGCTGCTTTTCCATATACTTAAAAAAAAAAAAAAAGACTTAGTGCTGAGAAATAGTTTTTCTGGGTGCTACGCCTGCTTCTGTACTGTTTGTGTCTTTCTTGTGCAGGCTGGACTCTGCTTGTGTATCTCTTTCCTTTGTGGAGTCCATGGTGTCTTTCTCCCCTATCTGGGGCTCACTGATGACTGACCAGTTGTCAAAGTTGGATTGGTCCTGATCCTGGGATCTTTTGCTCACTTGAATTTCCACTCTGCCAGCACTCCGCAGCTGCTTCCGGTTATGTCTCAGTCGCTGTCTGCTCTCTGTGACAACTCTGTAGGATCTGTGTCCCACTGCACCCTCAACGGTGGCCTTTTGCCATTCTTTCACATGTGGACTTACTGGTTGTACCCAAACCTTTTCCCCTCTGCCCCGTGGTCTCAGGTCCCTGCCTCCTTTGTTATACTGTGATACTTGCTGAGACTGTTGCTTTTTTAGCTGCTTCCATGTACTCTCACCCCTTCCCCCCCGGGGTTGTAGCAAACAGTCTCTCATGGGGAGTAGTCTTAGTACTCCAGCCCATTAATCTTTGGACTGGGATACTGTCCATTCCTTGGGAGGGTGTGTTGCGATGGCCCAATAGAGCCAGGTAGGGATCCCCTGCAGTCTTATTTGCCTTCAACAAGAGTCTCTTGGCTGTCTTTACCACTGATTCAGCCTTCCCATTGCTTTGTGGGTACCCAGGGGATGGTGTTTTGTGCTGGACTTCCCATCTAGAGCAGAGCTGCTTGAATTCTCTTGAGGTGTATTGTGGGCCATTGTCTGAGAATAGTGTTAGGTATCCCATGCCATGCAAAATTAGCCTTCAGCTTTCTGATCACCATTTCTGCTTGAGTATCTTCAAAGTAATCCACCTCCCAAAAATTGGAATAGTAGTCTATGGTGACCATATAGTTTCTGTCATTGACATTGAACAAGTCAGTCCCTACCTTCTCCCAGGGCCAAGAGGGGATGTCGTGAGGGTTCAATGTCTCTTTTTGCTGTTTGTCACTATATTCCTTGCACACCGAGCATTCATGCCTGGCCAGTAGATGCACTCTCGTGCTCTCCTCAAGCATGACTCTATTCCCATGTGTGAAGCATGGAGTTGGTTCATGATGTCTCGCCGCAGAGCTGCTGGGATCACTACCCTACTCCCTTGAACAGAATTACATCCTGTATACATAGTTCATCCCTCCATTGGTAGTATGCGGCAACTTCTGGTGGTACTTGTGCCTTGTGCTGTGGCCAACCCTCTAGGATGATTTGTTTAACTGCTTGTAGCACACCATCCTATTCCATACTCTGTTGTATTGCTTTGAGATTGCTTTGGAGATGGGTAAGTCTTGTACCATATTAATAGACTCTATCTCCTGTTCTACAGATCCATCTGTGCTGCACTCTGGAAGGTATGCTCTACTTAGTGCATCTGCCACTTGCAGGGACTTCCCTGGGTAGTACTTTATACTGACATCATAGGCCTGGAGTCTCAGCAGCATGCGCTGAAGTCACTTAGGAGCACTCAGCAAAGGCTTTTTCATTATGATCTCTAATGGTTTGTGATCTGATTGCACACCTACTCTCTGTCCGAAGGTGAACTGATGGAACTGTTCCAGTCCAAAAAATACCGCTAGTAACTCCTTTTCTTTCTGTGCGTATCTCCTTTGATTTCAGTCATTGCTCTGCTAGCAAAAGCTACGGGCTGCTGGTTCTGTATCAGTACTGTTCCCAGACCGCCTTCTGATGCATCACACTGTAGTACTAGTTGCTCAGCTGTGTTGTAGTAGTTCAGTGTTGGGGCCTCGCTGATGAGTTTTTAAATTGTTTGAATGCCTCCTCTTGGGTCTGTGCCCATTCCCAGGCTGCATCATTGTGTGTTAGCACCCCGAATGGCTCACAAGCATTAGACAAGCACACACAACATTTGGACAGATAGTTAACCATCCCAATAAGGCGCTGGACTCCTTTGACATCCTGTGGCCTGGGCATCTCCATAATGGCTCTCACCTTCTCTGAGTCTGGCCATAGTCCTTCCAAAGTCAGCAGATGTCCAATGTAGAGTACTTTTGTTCTTGTCAGCTGTATTTTGTTGGCATTCAGTTTAATGTTCCTTTCCCAGCATCTGTTAAGGAGCTGTTGGGGTTTGGCGTCATGGTCACAGATTGCCTCTTCCTTATCATCCCCTTCTCCTGTGACAAGAATATCATCAGCCACAATCTTGATACCTGGAAGACCTTCCAACCCTGGTTCAGCTTCTGCTGGAAAACTTCCAGAGCTGGACTGATCCCCATGGGCTTCCTTAACCAGTAATATCTGCCAAAGGGCGTACTAAAGGCTGTCAGGTGGCTGGACCATTTGTCTAGCTCCACATGCCAAAATCCATTCTTGACATTGCAAACTGTGAACACTTTTGCCCTAGACAGGTCAGGTAGTACATCCTCAATCATTGGCAGTGGGTAGTGGCTTCTTTTGAGTGCCCTGTTAAGTGGTTTCAGATCAATGTAGAGTCTCAGTTTGCCTGACAGCTTCCTTACTACTACTACTGCTAGGCTGGTGATTCAGTCAGTGCTTTTTTCAACTGATGTGATGATGCCTTTTTTCTGCAGGCTTGCCAATTCTTTCTTCAGTGGCTCCAGCAGGGCTAGCAGAATTCTGCATTTTGCTTGCACCTGTGGATCTATTTCTAACTTCAGTTTGCTTTCAGTTTGCCTTCAAAGAGTCCAATGCCCTGGAATATGTCTCCATATCTTAACAGAATGTTAGGTAGTGAACTTAATAACCATTCTTGCTCTTCTGTGACCTGGAGGATGTTGTGGTGTTGCACTATAATTAAATCCATGGCCCGTGTTGCCCAACTGCCTAGCAGTGGGTGGGTGTCCACCCTGTCAATCATTATAAATTCCAGGCGGTACTGTTTCTTGTTGTGTGGATTTCTTATAGTCAGCTGGTACTTTCCCAGTGGACTCACAGTTGTTTTGTTATACATTAACAGCACTTCGTGACATTTTTCCATTCTGATGCTGCTACTCAACAGATTCACAGGAAGGACATTGCAAGCGGCTCCACAATCCACCTGGAATCTTGTAGGTCTTTGCTTTAGCATCATTGTTGCAAATATGGCTGGGTTGTTGCCTGCTTTTTTCTGTGATGTGTGTATCCTGTGAATCTGTCAAATTTACACTGAAAGCTTCCTCCTCATCTATAGTCTCCTGATCCCTCATCACTGCCTGGACTGTTTTTTTTTTCTATTTGGGTGGCTACGATACTGACCCCACATTTTTTGCACTCTCTTCCATAGGTTGGGCATTTGTCCTTCTTCCTTCCATGTAGCTTCCCACAGTACACACATTGAATCATATTGTTGGCGTTTCAGTTGGCCTGTCAGGTTCCTGCTTTCCAGAGTCCTTTACATTGAGCCTGTGAACCTGCTCTGTACATGTGGCTGTTGATATCATTTTGATCCTTTGTTTAGACAATTCTGCTGCCCTTTGCAATTTGGTGACATTTTTCCAGGGTTAGATCTACCTCTCATAGTAGTCTCTCCCTCAGGGCAGAGTCCTGTGTGCCATACACAATCCTATCCCTGATTAGGGAGTCTTTTATGTCTCCAAAGTTACATGTGGATGCCAGAGTTTTCAGTGCTCTGATATAGGCCTCTATTCCTTCTTCTTGGTTTTGGGTGAAAAACTGGTATCTCTCTACAGTCTCATTTTTCCTGGGGTCACAGTATGCATCACACGCTTCTATTAACTGTTTTAGTGTGTCAGGGGTCCCTGGCACCAGTGTCACACTCACTTCACGGCCTTTTCCCCCCACTAGATCGTAAAACAGCTTTACCTTCATTTTCTCCTCTTTATTAGCTATGGTTAACTTTGTCTACACACTGAATTCTTGCTTCTATTGTGTCCATGTCTATGCCAGGCTCTTTGTGTTGAAATCCAGCTGTCCTGGGGGCTTCAGTCCCTCCATGCTTCTCGCAATCTGTTTGAATCACTCTTGGGGCCACCTGCCCCCTCTTCTCTTGGGCTTCCTTGCAGACTTTCTGCTGCCACCATGTTTCATGTGACCCTGTATGGGTACTCAAGGAACAGCTCCCTACTTAATATAAACAGTGTCTTTATTATTACCAGCTTCTTACAGAGCTGTTAAAGGGCCCGGTCTTCTCTCCCAGCCTCTCTACCTCTCTTGTTTTTCCTGTCTCTTCCCCCTCACTTCCTGCTCCTCCTTTGGACTCCTCCTTTCTGCCGCTGCTGGTTTTGCTTCTGAGATCCATGCATGTTATTACACTCACTGAAAGCATCGGTACAATGTTACTATTCTCTGAGATCCCTGCCCCTTAAATCGGATAATTCCTAACAAAGGATTTTGCCCTCAGTGTCCTCCTTGTAAAGTTCAAAATTAGCTGAAGACAGAATGCTGCATCCATTAAAATATCCAAATGGAGAGCTCAGACATTGTTTTATTTAGTGTTGTTTTTATTGGATTTCATTGTACAGTTGGCTGCTAGCAAAGTTCAACCAGCTTTATTCCTGTCTCTGATGGCCAGGGGAAGGACAATCACATCTCCTTTCTTCTGCGTCATTGATAAAAATAATTTTATTGCAATTCACTCTATATACATTCTTGCTGCCTATGCATTTGCTCCCACTAACTAAAGCCTGCTGTGGAGTAATTCAGAGCTCTGTATTACTTACGCTGCTCTATTATGAAGTACAGCACATACACTAATGAAAGGATGGGAAGGTGGAAGCCCTGGGTCCTATTCTCAGCTCTGTCAAGGAGTCTCTGTATTATCTGGCCCAGGTTTGTAAGCCTCAGTGATTGAGATGGTGGACAGAGGCATCCAGACGACTAGCTGATCTTTCAAAGCAAACCACTCATAAGGTACCATTGTTGAAGCTTGCAAAGGTTTGCAAAGGTACAAGACTGAGGAAGTGGGAGTGGTGCCAAAGAATCACAGAGCCTAGGACAGGGGGAATGCAGGTGAGGGAGCAAGAATGGAAAGGGTCTGGGGTCTGATGGGATCACAAGCGGGCTGGGGGCAGAGACCTGTAGAGTTCGATAGAGGAAAATGGAAGAGGACAGGGGTCACACTACTAGGAATGGAGCTTTTGTGGCTCCTTTGCTGAAATCATGTGTTTTTCCATGACCTGTGGTACTGTGTTACTTTGTCACTGCATTGTTTGGTGCCAGGAGCTGTAGAGGTCTACATCAAAGGTGAGAGAGCACACTCCATCACTACATCCACAGCTGCTGTAGTTGCACCTAGGCTCCCCTTTGTTCAGGAGGATGTGGGAACCTGGCTGCCATTCATAGCCAGAACCCACAGTGGTGTAATCCTCCTTTCTCATACTTCTTGCCATAATCTGTCCATTTACCACACTTGGCTGCCATGACAGAGGTAGTTTGCCCAGAGGCAAGTGCACTGTGACAGCCTGTGCCAACAGCTTGGTTATTTCAGGAGAATGTATATTCACTTGGCAATTTTAATTTTGATTCTTTCTAAGTGAAAAAGGATTGTGCCAGACTGCCTGATTTCATGGAGTAGTGCTATGCTAGGCTAACACAGATGGGAGAATGGGTTATTCAGGAGTACACACCATTGGTTAACTAGGCAAGATAATTGACCCCATTGTACTTCAGGTTCCAGGGTTGGTCTCTGAGCTAAACTAAAAGAGACTGAAAGGGTCAGGCCCAGACTGTGTTCCTCTGTGGTGGATGGATGTCCTTACCAGAGGAAGTGGCTGGGGGTAAGGGGGGCGGAGGTGTTGTTGCAACAAGCAGGGATGATCCTGTGAAGCTGTAAGAGGGAGAATATGGGCTGCATTGTATCTTGTCCAGGTATGAGTCCAGAAACTCTCATCTTGTGTTCTCTCAGTTTCGGTGCTGTGAGAATACAGGGCTTGCTGTATGAGAAAGAGACACACTGGGGATATCTACATGAGACGCCAGCTGCACAGTAGCCAAATAATA
The DNA here is from genome assembly GCF_000455745.1 of Alligator sinensis. NCBI lineage: Eukaryota > Metazoa > Chordata > Crocodylia > Alligatoridae > Alligator > Alligator sinensis. The sequence goes on along the minus strand of NW_005842457.1, from coordinate 778,424 downwards.
CTGTGCAGTAACTCATCACAGCGCAAAGAGGGCTAATACGTTACTGCACAGCATTAAGCTACTGCACAGTAGCATCACTAAAAAGGTGTTCGGTAGTGCTACTCCAGTTACTGTGCATTTATTTAGTACTTTCTTATACAAGTACTAAATAAATGCACAGTAACCACTGCACAGTAGTGTCTCATGTAGACGCATCCAGTGTGATTCTGTTTTCCCACCAAATGCATTCTCTTTCTAAAGAAAGCATAGGGTCCAGAACACAACTTTTCATTTAAACCTCAGAGCACAGAGTTTCGCAGGCTCATTATGTTGCCCTAAAAGTACACCTTTCTAGGTGCATTGCCTCTCCTTTCATCACATTTCTTCTGGCTCTAGGATGAATAGGCAGGCTGAATCAGAGCTTACAGTGAGCTTTCTCATAGGCATGGAAGTGTAACAGAAAGAGGGGAGAAGACCTGTCTCTTAGGTTGGCATCAGCAAAGGAAAAGCCCTAGATCTGGCATATTTCCCAGTCTGCCCGGTCAGGGGTAACTGTGCATAAAAGACCTATTCACACTCTTTGAAGGTCTCCAAAGAAATGTGTATATTGTCCAGTTGCTAGTCTGTAGGGCTGCCAGTTGCCACCTGACAACTCTGCAAATACGTTTGCAAACATTTGGTGGTGGTTGGGGGCGGGAATTTATCAAGGACACTGATGTGTTTATATGACCTTAGAAAGCTGAACTGACCTTAGCAATACTGCAGTGCAGTGTGAAGTGAGTGGTGGGCAGCAGGCAGCCCTCATATGGTGGAGTAGTCCAGGTCTCTTCCTTACCATGGGCTTAGAGAAGGGTGCAGAGAGAAGGGAAAGTCAGTGCTATGTCTGAGAACAGCAGAACTGGGTCAGAGCTGACAACGCCTGATTTGGATTTGAACTCTTTCAAGTGAGAGAGTGTTATATACAGAATATCTTTTTCTGGGGTTAGTAGAAAACATATTGTTTACATATAACCAGGGGCCCGAAGTTAAGTTCTTTCATGAGCTGCGTTTTGGATGTTGTCCCAGACTAAGTTAAGCATGTGTGGGGGTGATGGAAAGGAGGTTAGGGCTTGTGTTTGTAAAGACTCATGGTCTTTGATCTCCAGATCCCCAGCTGGTGTAAATGGCCAGAGCCTCGTGGCAGTGAAGGGAGCTGCAGCTGTTTACACTGGTGGAGGATCTGGTCCCATATGTAAGCTATTGCCGCTGAAGCGGGAAAGGAATTGAGAAGGAACTGCCTTTCATCTGAGGGTCGCAGTGCATGAACACCCATCCATCAATCCTCACTGTGTGCCTGTGGAAGAGACATTATTTCCCTAGGTTACAGATGAGAAACTGAGGCACAGGAAAGGAAAAGCAGCTTGCCCAGGGCTTCATGTTAAGTCTGTGTGAGAACTGGGCTGAGGCCCAGGTGTCTTAACTCCTGGCCCATGATTTCTGATTTTATACTCAAAGCTGAAGTGTCCCTGTTGTTTTCTGTCAACCTGGCAGGGGGAACAGACAGGAGAGAGAATTTGTGTTAAAACCACTACACCCACAGACACTGCTGTGTGGATCTAGGCAGCCTTACGTGAGACTCATCTGCAAACAGAGGGGGGCCTTCTCCCCACCCCTGACACTTTCTATGGAGGGCATCATGCACAGTTATTTCCTCCTTTGCAAAGCCTCACTAGGGCCTTTCTACAGAGCATGGGTGATATCTGGCAAACCTTTACAGATTGCATTCACCTTTTGTTCCAAAGGCCTTTACAAATTAATCTGTTTAACAGAGCACAGGATACTTCAGAACCACATAAGTCAAGGAGTGAGAGACTCCTGTGTCCAAGTAAAACTGCCAAGGGAGCTTTGGCAGGTTGTGTGGATTGAGTTGTGATCTGGCCAGAATAACAGGGCTAACTCCCTCAGTTTTATGGAAAGCACCAAGGACCTCAGTTTTACATCACTTCCAAAAGTGGAAATCTCCAGTACAGCTCCTCCTATCAATATGCTATGGCATTAGATGAATAGTGGGTTCATGCTTTTTTCTCTTAAGGCTAAGTACAGACAGTCCAAAAACCCAAGGCTGAATCGATTCAGTCTTTGTAGGTTAAACTGCATAGCTTGAACCGACAAGCAAGTGAACCAACATTCACTTTTGATTCCAGAAATGCAGCTACATGCCTGCAGTGTCTCAGGCCAGAAGCTGGAGGGTGCTAGAGCATGGTTTCCTGCTCAGCTGGGGCAGGCAGCTTGGGCCAAGGCTAGCCCACCCACCCTGCAAGGGGGAGGGAAGGTTGTGGGGGAGGTGCAAAGCATCCTGGGATGCTGGGGGACTGAGAGTTTACTTGAAATCTGGAGGGGTTCTGGGACAGAAATTCAATAAACTGATTTAACCTAAATCAGTTAAGTCTGATACTACATCCCTCCAGGTTTATTCTAAATCGGTTTCGGCCATTTTGAAAGCATTTTATGTGCACTGAACTTCTGTTGTGTTACAGATTTGAACTGGTTTACAATCACTTATACTGGTTTATGTGTAATTTCTGACCCTAGCCTTAGGGTTTTTTCATCCTTTTGAGTAATTTCCCATTTAACTCTACCTGGGGTGAGTGCTGCAGCCCTGAACTCCAGACACTTCCCCCCCACTCATTTATTCTTTCCCATGGAGAACATTATTGATGCCTAAAGTAGAGTATGGTCAGGAAGTGAACTTGGGCTGTGATTGGAAATTCCTCTGCTTTTAGAGAGCTGCAAATCTGATTTACGTCAATTTTGGATATGTTCTGTAATCTTTAATTGGTGTGGTGATACTGGTTTGCTTTGGAGCTAATATGGGTATCCAGGGTATTTTAAATTGAACTTCACTGTTAATGTTTCAAGCTGGGTTGTTATCTGCTGCATTTCTTCAATGCTGCTAGCAGTTTGCAAGTATGTGCATGTGAGAGGAAACATGTCTGAAAGAATATATATAAACAAGGGCAAGCATGTGTGCTTGTGAGTGAAAAAGTAAGTGCTCAAGTGTGTATAAATGCCCAACTGAGGCTGTGACTTCTCTGCAGTTAATTCAAGTGATCTGCCTTTTGAGTTAGCTCAGTTCATGTGAGGGGCATGCAGAGGTAACCAGCCAGCTGCACAAGACTGATTAGATTAGTGCAGAGTGATTACACGAGCAGCTGATGAGTTGTGTGAACTGGAGCTGGAGTCTGTACCCCTGAAGGGCCAGCTTGAGTTAAAGGCACAAGCAGACTTGAGTTAAGGTTAAGGTTGTGCATGGGTATGGACAGGACTCAAGGGCAACACAGTAGAGACAAACCCTGTGACAGCATGTGCATCCCTGTGTGTGTGAGGGTGGGGGGGTGGAGGGAAGTGGCAAGTAGTAGTGATTAGGACACCTATGTGTAGGAAGGTGTGTCTATCCATGTGACCATGTGAGTAGGCATGCCCATGCCAGTGTACATACAGTGTACAGTTGTGGGTAAGCACACACATGTGTGCAGCTAGAAGCAACCATCCTTGCCAGCTGGTGCATGTGTGCAAGTGGATATGTAAGTGTTGGAACAAGCATGTTGCCCTTCTGCCAAGAGCAAACTTGTTGCATCTCAGCCTGCACTCCAGGGGTAGGGACAGACAATGCACATAAACCAGTTTAAGTGATCAGAAACTGGTTTAAACCTGTAACAGAACAGACATTCAATGAACATAAACCAGTTTGAAAATGGCTGAAACCAGTTGGAGATAAATCCAGTTGAATGTAGTATCAGACTTAACTGATTTGGCTCAAACCGGTATATGCAATGTCTGTCCCAGACCCCTTTCTGGTTTAAGATAAATCAGGCTCTGCCAGCACTCTTGGTTGGGTGGGGCTCTTTGCTTCACAGCAGGGCTGGCCCTCCCCTCCATTTCCTGGCTGGAGCTCTGGCAGAGACTTGCAGGCACAGAGCATCTGCTTGGCTTCTCCCTGCTAAGCAGGGATTATTCCCCCTACCCCTCTGCCTTACACAGACATTTCAGCATTAGCTAGCAGACCACACGCTGGCTATGGTCCATGGTGTGGGAGAGGACAAAGTCAGACACGCTTTTTGGAGCTAATCAACAGGTAGCTTAATGTCCTTCCTGTTTAGGAAGAGCTTGGAGAGAGGCTTTGTTTTCTTAATGGGTTGATAAGCACTGAGTTACTGGTGATAAACATTCCCTGCTGGGCTACTTGTTGGGGAGGGGTGTGTGTGTGAAAATAATAAGTGTCTACCTGGGGCCTGCCCAAGCCCCCCTCAGCTCAGCTCTGTAGAAGGGAAGGGAGGGCTGCTCTAGCACCCCCCGGCTTCTAGCCTGAGCCACTGCAGGCATGTGTCTGCATTTCTGAAATGAAAAGGGAATGTCTATCTACCTCCAAATCAGTTCAGGCTTTTCAGGTTATACTAACCTGCAAAAATTGAATCAATTCAGAATCAGGCTTTTTGAATGTCTGTCCCTAGCCCAGCTGCTTAAATAAATTGCTTAACCAGTTTAGGTCCCTGGTTAATGATTGCTATTAGTGGGCAGCCTGTAGGAGGCTGAGCTCTGTGAGAATCTCCCAGCTGCCCACAGTACCATGAGAGTGAAAGCACTGCCCTTTCACATCAAGTGCAGAGTGTCTGCTTTGCAGGGATCCTCCACAAGAATAAGTCTAGAGGTTGCACAGCAAGGGCTGCCAAACAAGTTTATGGCAAGCCCTACCCAGGCTTGCCAAGGCAGGAGTGACTCAGCTCTCCTTCATTCAGTCTCACCTCACCTTCCTTGTGGTGTGCTGGAGGGTGCCTGTGGGAAGGACAGCTTTGTAAGGAAAGCTCTCCGAGCAGAGGAGGGCAGCAGGTGGAACCAGGAGGTGACTAGGTTCGCTTCTCTGGCAATCCTCCCAATCTCTCATCTTTCTGGGAGGAGATTTCTAGCACTTCACATCATGCTGAGCATTAAGGCAGACCATTGCATGCTGTGCTTCCCAAATGATCTCACAGATGAAGCAGGGGTCAGCTTGGCCTGGTCAGAGCTAGGGTTGGGAGACTGAGTGCCAAAGAAGACTCCAGCTCCGCAGGAAACATGAGCAATTCAGTTGAGGATACCCGTCGTGCCCTACCGGTAGTCTTGAGAATGGGCACGAGCGAGAGATCCTGACTGCTGGAGGTTATGAACAGTTGCAGAGCTGTTTCTGCACTGACACAGGTGTCCCAAGGACGTTCCAGTTAGGGTACTTGCAATCCACTTCAGAGCTGGCTGCACTTCAGTCACGGGGGAAACAGTTCATGCGGTACAGTCTGTGAAGTGTCTTTGTCTCACAGGTGCAACATAAACGTATGTTTTTTTCATTTTTATTACCCGGGCCTACCAGGCAAAAATCTGCAATGATAGTCCCAGTGTATAAGGTGCTATGCATAAAAAAAAAAAGGCAGCTCCTACCCTGCAAAAACTGCTACCCACCTGAGCGTGGTGAGAAACAATGGCAGTGTGCTGGGGAGGGACAGAGTAGCAACAGATTGGTTACGAGCAGCAGCCACCCTGTGATTCCCCCCAATGCCAACATTTCCCAGGATTTCCACCCCACCTCTGCCCTTGTCTAGTGCTGTGCTCCTCTGGCTGCGCTGTGAAGGCTGCCTTGCCCTGCACGGAGAACCGAGAGCGCTACCCCAGGGCTCCTGTATGCCCCAACATGTGAAGAGTTTTATGGGTGACTTTTACATGTCCCCTGGGCCCCTCTTTCCAGTGTCTTCTCCTGCTTCCTTGTTCTTTGGCACCCACCAGAAATCATCTCATTCAGACATCTCCCTTAATCCCATCCGACATTTCAAAATGGAGGGCACTGCCAGGCCCTTTGTTCCTTTTCCCTCTTGGCATTGACAGGCCGTTTCTCTGCTCAGGAGAGGGACAAACGTACTGATTTATTCTGCCCCTTAACTCTGAATAGGGGTTGCTATGTTACCCTCCAGCTCCGAGGGCTGCCAGAGCACACACCATATATAACCCACAGCAGGCGTCTGTTGAGCAAAGGCCCTTAAATCTGCCTCTCTTGTTTCTTGTGCTGGCAGCCAAGGTGTCAGGGGGGATGGAGCAGGGCATGATTTTCTGGCTGGCTGGAGCTTTGGATAGAGCTGGTGCCAGGCACAACATTGGCATCTTCAGTCCTGAAGTGCCACCTCCATTTGTGGACGGGGCAGCTGTGCATGCAACGCAGTGTGCACACACATTTGTGTGGTCTTCCTGTAAAATAAGCATTGTCTCTCAGTGGCAAAGCCAGGAACAGCCCCATGGGCCCCAGCTCTAATTGCTGCCGCAGCTGGGGAACAGCCTGAATGGTCTAACTGGTCTTTTCCTTCTCTAAGCTGTAATGACCACATTGGCTAGTTCAGCTGGCCGGAAAGCTTGCAAGGAAAGGTTGCATGTTTCTGACCTTTCAGTGCTGATTACAAATTAAAATCTGCAGGGTGGAGGGCATGGGGGGATCAAAGATTGTGGTCACATGCCGGGACAGCCACATGTTAGACATGACCTTGAAGTGTCAGAGGTCACATCTCTGTACCAGGAGACAAAAGAGCTGCTAATTGTTTCTAAAAGCCCTAATCCCTGGACAAAAGGGTTTTCCATCCAGGCTGGGTGAGAAACACTTGCATTCAGGAAAATTACAAGCCCTTGTTAGAGGGTACGCAGAGGAAACTGCAGGGAGACTGGAGCCTGTTTGAGCCATCAGGCCATGGACAGCTAGGGAGCAGACTGGTGTTACCTTCTTTCTGCGCCTGATGCTCAGGACAATATCCAAACTCCCCTTGATGTCAGTGGGAGAAGAATGGGAGAGCAAGAGAAGATGTAGGAGGAATATTTGCATGGGTTTATGTCCAGGGGAACTCAAACATGCTGGCACTTTGGCACTCGGAGGTGCCACACAAATCCTTGTGAGGCTGTTCCAGAGTCCAAGATGCATGCTCCATTGGTCATGGGTGGATCTTGGATTTTGAAAGGGGGGGGGGTGCAGATGCTGTGACACATCATCACGTATGACACAGCAGTTTTTTTTCCAGTTAAAGAGAAACTAGAAGCTTTTAAAAAAAAAACCAAACCAAAACAACAACCTAGGTAAAAATAGTCAAAATAGACCAAAGATATTGTGTCATGAGTCTTGCAGTCATTATAGTTAAATATATGTCTCTTATTCAGATTCATAAAACAAAATCTAGCCTTCTTGAGTATCTTGCCAGTCCTTCAATATTTCACTGTGGGCATGTCTATGTGTGCTTTTATGCGCGCCTAAATTTAGGTGATATAGGTGCACATCTACATGTACATGTGCTAAGGCGCATTAATGCAGTATGCAGACTGACTTGGGACTAAAGTTAGTCCCAAGTTAGTTGACATACACAGCGTTAATGCACCTGAGCACATCTCACATGAGTTAAGGCGCTTTAGCTATTCATGCCTAAATTTGGTACCTGCTTTTAGGGGATAATTTATGTAGACCTTAAAAAAACCCAAACAAACCAAAAACCCAAACCAAAGCCCGAGAGATGATTGGAGGAGACTGCACCTCCATAAGATGGAGGAAGCCTTATTTTAGCATTAAAATCCCTGTTTCAGTCATGGCCAGAAGAAGAGTTGGTGGAAGAGCAGGTTCCCACGCTGCACCCCAGAGGATCTCCCAGGAAGCTGTTTTCATCCTACATTGCAATATGGTACCCCTCCTGGATCTCTTACTGTGCTCTTGGCCTTGCCATACTGTTGGGGCTGCAGTGACAAGAGAGATAAGTCTGTAGAGACTGGGCTATGAGGTCATGATAGGGGTCCATAGAGAGCAGTGAGCTCCAGCCAGGCTCTGGGGTCCTTCTCTGAAAACAGACTCTCTCCAAGCTCTGCAGATAAGCTCAGCTGTTGAGTTTACGTCATCCCCTCCAGCCATGCCTATGCCTGGGCTGTCTTTGACATCTCCGTTGCTTTGCTGTCCACCTCCACCCATTTATAAACCAAGCAGACTCATTCCCTGGAACATGCGCTTGTGTCCAAGACTGGAGACTCTGTTTAGGAGTTCAGAAGGGAGGGCATGCTGGGTATCTCCGTGGCAGGCTTAAAATAAGGAAAGGCTTGATTTTCAGAAGTGCTGACCACCCACCTCTTCAACAGATTTTCCATGGGAGTTGCTATACCTTGAGTTTCTGAAAATCAGGGCTGGCCATAGGAACCTGTTTGTAGTGAACTGATATAACCCAAGTCCCTCTATTGTGAAAATACACAAGGATTGCAATGCATCGTCCTGTTTAATCCCTTGGTTAGAGTCGAGCCTTCCCAGAGAGTGTAGAAGTAGTAACATCAGTATAAAAAGAGTTTGATGCATGGCTGAGCATAATACAGATTTGACAAACCAGATGACATAATGAGTGAGGTGAGATACGTTACAGAGAGAACCTGAGAGCAAGAGGGGCTGGATTAGAGAGCTAGGAAGACTAAAGAAAGTTTCAGAACAAATGAAGTAACAGTTCCAGAGAAATTTAAAACAGATTACATAGGAACTGAGAGAGTCTGAGAGATTTGAGAGTAAGGAGATAAAGATGAGCCCACTCTGCAGAGTCTGGAGCCAGGTCTCTAGTATTTTGATGTGTCTGGATGGGGTATTTTGAGTGGGCCTGTATCTCTAGAAAACACTGACTGCGTAGTAGATGCTATTTCCATGTTGTGATACGATCTGGTATGCAGCGAGTGACTGGGATTTTACAGGATTAGCAGGGGCTATGATTAAATTTGACCTGCCAGCTCAGTGCCCATGTCAGGTCAGGTGAACCTGCATTTAGCTCCCTAATTGTGATGCCTTCTGTTCTGACCCCATAATTCTAAATGTACCTCTGTGCATCCCACCCCTCTTTCTTGCTGCTGCATTTGTTAATTCCTACCAGTGGCCAAGGTTCCTAATCACATAGGGGCTCAGGCAGTTTCAGTCTTGTGAGGGTGACGTGGTTTTGAAACAAATGGGGGAAAAACTGCACTGCTCATGCCATTAGTTGTATGGGGCCTATGATACCTATTGAGCAGGCATGATTCTGCCCAGCAGAGGGCGGTGGGCCATGCATCTACTGGCCAGTTCACTGGTTGTAGGTGCCCAAGCAATGATTTCTTCTTTGTTTTACTTTCCATGCAGAGTATCAATGGGAGCCGCCCACCACCCCACTTTGTATATGATCCATCGAACTTTGCCTTCCGGTCCCTCAGCACCTTGAAGCCTCTGAGCCCGATCGTTCCGGTAGAAGAACCGTCATGTGCCTACTGAAGGAGATTCTCCAAAACCTCAGGAACTGTTGTACCAACTACCTGCCTGGCAGGGGTGGGGAGGGTAAGGGGGCGGAGGGAGGGTGTGTGTGGGGGGGACATCTTTGCAATAACAATCTCTCTGGCAGCAGGAAACAGGTGGCTTGGCAGCAGTGCCTGGTTTCATATCATCACCACATCTGAAGGGTGGCGGAAGGGGAGAGTTGCTGTTTGGAGTGAAAAGAGCACATCAACTTCATGAACTACAGGGAAATCTGGAAGACTGCGAGAGGCATGAGGACATGCTAGGAATATGTAGCCCTAAAGGGTTAGCAGATAGATAGTCACTGTGTTAGATGGCAACAATGGCAAAAAGGCATGTGGATGACAACTACCTTCAAATCTGGTAGATTTTTTTCCAGATGCTCTGCTTTATAATGTCTTGCTTTTGGACAAGCTACATCCCCCAGGCTGAAGCATTCTAAGGCTGGAGATAAAAGTTATGGAGGGCTTCTCATGAAGTGAACTGGGCCCTGCTACAATGTTGTCAGAATTAGGATTATTCTAAATTCTACTACAATCAAGGAGGTGTCCCGTTGGAATAGGAGATGAGGATTGTCATGGTAGACACTGTAGGTACTTGCTGTAAGTGTTCTCCATTGGAGGTGTTGGTTTAATCTAAAGGTGGTTAAAACAGGGAAGCAAAGAGCAGCAGGGTTAGGGGGCATCCTCATGGGCTCTGCTGGGCTTTGCTGTGGGATTTGGAGGGTCTGTGTGCTCAGCCACTCAAGGAGGCTCAGGCATCTGCTTCCAGTCTTCACACAACATGGCAAGAGCGGAGAAGCTAGTGGGGTTGTACACGCAAAGGGTTCCTCTCCTCAAGGACTGCATCTACACTAGAGGAAATGCAATGCTTGAATCAGGTATTTCCCCTTCAGTTTCCCCACTCTCCCCCTTCAACTCCAATGCTGATCAACGATGTCATGCAATATAGCTGGTGTCATGCAACTCGATCAAGTCCAGTGTCCTGGGAAGCCTGCTGAGCCCTTGTCCTGCTTTGCCTGCCTTCCTCATATGGATGCTGAACTCGCTGAATTCTGGTCACATGAACAGAGCAAATCTTTCCCACACTGGCAGGGGAACTATGGATCAGGTGACTTGTTGTTAACCTCCTTTGTTGAAATCCAGCACTTTCTCTAAGGTAGATGTATCATGTGCTGTTTGAACCATACTGGGCCTCAGCACTACTGAGACTTGCAGCAGTTTTTGCTATCCATTGGGTGGCGGTGTGGTTTTGTGCTACCATGGTACAACTAATTTGGGGATGTCCTTGTCTTACTTGGCTGGGAAGGGATGTAAGGAACCTCCCTGTGTTCAGCTAAGATCTGATCTTGCTTCTCAGTCTGGTGCCAAAAGCAGACACTTTGCACTGTGAGCAAGAGGCCTGGCCAAATGGGGAAGGGGCAATAAGCTGCATCCACCTGAGAACTGAGGCAGCCTACTACTTCCCTGCAGCAAGAGGAGTGAACTGGAAGGATTGCAACTTTCTGAAGCACTTCTGCTAGTTCTAGTGTGGAGATCTTTGATATCTCTTTACCCAGTGCCCAGGAGACAGAGCCCACCTCATAAACCAGTATCACAGGTGGCACCAACTGGGGCGCTGCACTGGGAATTTCAGTAGAGAGGCCAGAGACCAAGTAGCTCAAGGGAGCCTAATCTCTCCTTTCAGCCCTGAGGCTGGTTGCCACCTGCTCAGGTTGGAGCCGAGACACACAGTTAGGGGAGGGCAGTGATGGGGAAACTTGTATTACTTTTGCCTTTTTCCTACCTGTTCTGTGGATAGGAGACTTCATGGCAGTATCTAAAGCAGGGATGGGCAACTATTTGGGCTGGAGGGCCACTTAATGGCCACGTCCACGTGAGCATGGATATTTGGTTCCCTGGAGACAACTAGCAGTGGGACACCTTGTGCCGCTGCTAGTTGTCCCTGGGGAATGCCTGTGCCACACGCCCTCAGGCAAGTTACCCTGGGTTCCTGGGGCATCCTAGGGTGCAGCAGTGGTGATCCTGCTGCTTGGAGCCTGGCTGACAGCTGGAGTGTGGCTCCAGCTGGCCAGGCTTCACTTTTGAGCAGCATGCACTGCCCCTGCATGCACCGCTCTGCTTTTTTTTTTTGGTACGGATTTTTTTGACCCCTGGATATCTAGGGGTCAACTCCCCTTCCCCCCAAGTGCTTCTCCTTTGCAGCACGGAGAACAGCTAAATGTAATGCAGGGCCGTGCTCACCTGGACACAGCCAGTGAATTTTTTGTGAGCTGTTGAGGGCTGCACACACAAACGTGCACAGATGCACATACACATATGCACGTGTGCTCCTCACAGCCGGGCCGGGGCTAGGGCCAGAGCAGCAGCAGGAGTGGGAGCATAAGCCCACCCTCCTGCTCCCTCCTCCCCCCTCCCAGCACCTGCCAGCTGTGTCCACAGCTGGGGATGCAGCGGTGGAGCCTGGGCATGGGCCTCTGCACTGTCCCACCCTGCCATCAGGGCTCCTGGCATGTACACCCTCTGCCCCCGACCCTGTGGCTCCCAGGAGCCCTGATGGCAAGGCAGGACAGGACAGTTCCCAGGCCCGCAGTCAGGCTCCATCCCCTGTGGGCAGATGCTGGGTTCTGCTGGTGCCACAGGGGATCCTGGGTAGAAGCAGCCCTGCCCAGCTGCCGTACTGTGCAGTGGCCGGAGCCACCAGGGCCTGAACTCAGCTCACCCAGAGACTGCTGCGCAGTACCACCACCTGCCCTCAGGCCGGATAAAATCAATTGGTGGGATGGATCTGGCCCATGGGCTGTATTTTGTTCACCCCATATCTAAGGCCTCCTTCACCAGCATTAACTGAAGGAAGTAGTTCTCATTTATTTGCTGGGGGCTTCTGTTGAGAGGGAAAGCTTTGCTGACTGCCAGCACCTCTTTGGTGTTTCAAAGAAGATGCTCTTTCTTATTTCTCCTCCTCCCTCCAGCAGGGGTACTTGGCTTATCCCATTTCCATGATACATATGAGCTTTAATCACAGTCATTCCAACTGGAGCAATGCATGGTGAGAACTATAGCCTCCTTAGGCCACACCTCCATATTAAAGACAAAGGTAGCTATGCCCTGGCTCTCTCTTCTGCTAATCAGATGCCACAGTGGCCCTTTATGCTAAGGCTTCAGGCAATGCTACTGGAATCAGACCCAGGAAGGCACTGTGCCTAGTGCTGAGGAAGCTGTTCTTATTGGCCTAAGAGGTGCCACGTGCTATTGTCCCATGTGATATTCCAAGAGTTTGGAGTAGAGTTTCCAAGAGTAGAAATGGAGAGCAGAGGATACCTGTCAATATTGTTGCCTTTTAGTACTTTTGTAACTTTTCTCTCTCTTTTCTTTGTCAATCAGAAAAAAAATAAAGTTTAACAGCTGCTCTGTTCACCCTGGTTGTTGAGTTGTCTCTTTACCAGGCCTCCAGCTTCTCATGCTTGGGTTCAGAGGGGAAGAGAGATTTAACACACACCTTGGTCCTGTTCTTATGCTTCTTGCAGCCACGAAAGCTAGAAGGTAATGCTTCAAATGTGAAAGCTGAGCACCTTGGCTGATTGCTAAGCTTTGAGGAGCTGGGGATTTAAGTTAAATACCAAATATTGGGATTATGGTGGAGACATCAAGACAGCTGGCAGTGCTGGCATATTAATTTATTACCTGGATTAAATAAAATAACAATACACTAAGCTCTAATAGTAATAATAATAATAGTGATGATATTGGATGGTTCTTGTACAGCACTTTTCATCTGAAGATCTCAAGAGTTCAGCATTATTCTTGGGACAGGTAGAGAAACTGAGGCACAGGGAGGCAAAGTGCCTTGTCCAAAGCAGGCCAGTAGCAGACCCTAGAATAGAACAGAGGCCTTCTGAACCCTGGTCTGATTCTCTGTCCATTACACTACACTCTCCTACATTTTGCATTTCTGTAGCTTGGTTCATTTTACAGTGCCTAATTGCACACTTCACCCAGTGCTGGAAAGGTAGTTTTAAATGTGTAAGTTAAGCATTTTATGGCTGTAACCAGCTCCGCACAGCTCCCTTTGGGCACAAACTCCTGGGTACTGCCTGCTTCAGAGTAAGACCTTTCCCCCATTGCACACAACTGCATGGAGGTTTTGTTTGTGGTTGAGTAGCCGGGTGATTCCTATAACTTCTACTCTGAGCTTTCACCCTGCTACCCTTGTCTCTAACTAGGGACCTGCAGGTGTTTCCCCTCAAAGCAGAAAACAGATCACTGGGGCTCTGTAGAGAAAGCAATGTTATGGCCTAGAGTCTCATGCATTTCTCATGCATCTTTAACAGAGTTAAAGAGTGTGTTTTAGGGCTGAGGGTAGGGTATGTTGTGTGTAGGATACATGCTTGTGAAGGGCAGGTGTGTAGGTGGAGGAGCAAGTGTGTTCATACTGGGTTTGCACAAGTGTAGGATGTGTGTAGGTTATGTATTGGTAAAGAGTGTGTTTGTAGGTGGAGCTTATATAGAAGGGTATACCTAGTGAGGTTTGTGTACATGTGGTGGGTGTGTTTTTAGAGGACAGGTGTATAGAAGTGTTGTAGAGTAAGTAGATGAAGTAGGTGTGTTTATAGGTGGAGGTCCATGGGGTCCATGGGGTATAGGTTCATGGGGTGTATATGTGGATGCAAAATACTGACAGGCTATGGATGTAGTGGGGTGCATTTGGTGTTTTGGTAGGTGATGGGGCAACAGTAATAGAAATACTTTGTTGTTATTTTCTGGCACCAACAGTTTGTAGTACTAGCTGGCAGACTTTGGCAAGATTTACCACTTGCCACTAAACATCAAACTGAATCAATAGAAAAATAATTACTTTTGAATGCTTGACTCTACACTTTTGAAGTCAATGGAAATCTTTGCCCTTGACTCTGGGGGAAACAAGATCAGGCCCTTAATGGAAAACTGATTAAAAACAAGGGTACCACATCACAAAATGTACTTTTTTGTGTCTTCTGACCAAAGCAATTTGCATAGATCACAGCCAGCTAACATGATCTGTTCAAGGCTTGATCCTGCTTTCGTTAAAGGTGTGAAGGCTGGTTTCCAAAGCTCTGTTTTGTCACAGTTAGGATGTCTTAGTAAGTTAGGGCCTCACTAGTGACTGCTCTTGAATCTTGGCTTAGAAATGGCAAGAAATCAGTGTATTTTGTGTATCAGCTAGGAGGTATATATGTGAACCTGGTGCATCTGAACAAGGACCTGCTTGTCTAGCATTTTGGCAAAGAAGGAAGGGTATCCCTCAATGTTAATTCACTCCCCCATCATACAAGTTGCAGAGAGAAAATCTACAGATGCTATCTCACACTCAGAAAGAGACATAACATCAAGGAAGAGAAGAAATTAATTTAAACAACAGGATTATGGGCAAATATTTAGTAAGAATGTAATAGACTTTTTCAAGGGGCAAGAAACAAGACAAGGAAATAATAGAGAATGAGATTTTGAGAGCAAGCTAATGGTATAGCTATAAGTTAGACTGATGGCTCTTGACCACATGTTTTCAGTTAGCCCGGGACAGGATGTGCAGATAGCTCCGGACATATGAGGAGCCCAAAAATCTGTTTTCCTTTTTGTGGCTTCAGCATATCATTGCCCGCTATAATAATAGCTCTGTCTGTTAGTGGGTTAGCCAGTATTGATAGCCTATTCCTATCCACCACGTTCACAGCCTAGTAGCTCTGAAGTCAAATGACTGGAGGAACTGAAACTGCCATGAGGACCGAACACCGAGTGGAGAAACAAGACAAAGAAAGTGTTTTCTGAAAGACTATTAAAGACAAAGAAGAAGAGAAACCCCTTCTGTTAGCAAAACATTTGCCATCAGAGAAAATTTTGTTTTCTACAGAGTGGTCCTCAGGGAGTTTCATTCTACGCCCTAGGTTGCCACCAAGCTTTGTAGGCCAGCAGCAGAGGAGGATGGGACAGACTCCAATGTGCTGTGTAAGAAAGGGGTGGTGAGACTCTTGAGTTCAAGTCCATATTCTGTAAGGGGGTGGTCTACTGGCCATAGACCTTTCTGTTCCTGTTTCTCTCTTCCCAAACCTGACCGCTTCTACTTGTGTCTCTTCCAACCCAGCCCAGTTTTATCTCTCCTCCCCTTTAGCTCCCCATCCCAGTGTCCCCTCTGGCTCCATTTCCCAGTCTCTGCTCAATCAATCAAATTTTCCTTTTGGAGGTTTTCAAAATGTTCCCCTTCATCTGAGTCCCAGACTTCTCTCTTCCTTGGCTCTTGGTCCCATTCTCACCGTAGGCACGCTTCCCAGGGAGTCTGTCTCCAATGGAAAAATCTTTTTCTGAGCTCCGCCTTTCCTCTCCACCTCCTGTTGTGTTTCAGTGGTAGTTTCCTTGTCTGCCATGTGAGCGAGCCAGGTTTGATTCCCAGATGGGCATAAAGCTACAGTCATCG
Source organism: Alligator sinensis (assembly GCF_000455745.1). NCBI lineage: Eukaryota > Metazoa > Chordata > Crocodylia > Alligatoridae > Alligator > Alligator sinensis. The sequence goes on along the minus strand of NW_005842457.1, from coordinate 762,685 downwards.
AGGCACTGAACAGCGGGACTTGGTCTGGCCTTTGGATAATGTCAAAAGGTGCGGGTGGAAGGTCTGGGCAGCCTCTGCTCCTCTATGCTCCTGTCTAGGTGCATGTATTGATGGTCCTGGTGACCTCTCATGTGTACATCATAATCCAGAAGAAATGACAGTTTCCTGCTTCTGCTCTCCTCTCCATACTTTCATACTAGTCCCTCTCTATGGGTTTGCCTCCTGTCTTAGCTGTAGTAAAGTTTTAACATGGGCGAAATAATGCATGCTTCTCTAATCTCACTTTCCAATAGCTGAGCCATTTTTGCTGCCCCTTTCAAAAATAATTCAGCTGGAGTTAAAAACTCTCCAAGGATGACTTCATTCTTAACAGATAAAGTTGGGCAAAGTTCTTGACAGCTGAGAATTAGGTTTTAAAATGAGACGTGTGGGTCAACCTTAGCTTGAAGCGGTGCTACAAATTCAGCTCTCACAGAGGAGAATTCCAAGTATAAAAGTTCCCTTTTGTCCAAAGTGCCTTTATAAGATCTTCTCCAGATGGAAAGCAGGTTATTGGTCCCTTTTTTGAGAAAAAGGCCTTGCCCTTTTCCATCCTTAAGTCCCAAAATAAACCCACCACTACTTACTGGCTGTGCTTTCTTTCTCATGTTCAACACTGATAAATAATCAAGGCAATTATATTATATTCATTGCCTACTCTGGTGGAAAATAGTTACAACAATTACCACCCAATTAAAATGCTGCTGTTTCTCCTAGTGTCATTAGCATGTCCCAAACATTTTGTTCTTGTGGTTTAAAGTGCAGTAATAACATAGTCCAAGTGCAACACCCTTTTCAGTGCAACTTCCCTGCACAGCCAGCTTCCCAGCTGTGATTACCTCTGCCTCCTCTGAGATGTGGTTAATTTTCAGTAAGGCATCAGATGCACTTCTACCAGAGGGGGAGAGACAGTTTAGGCTGTGATTTACCTAATTTACTCTGATAATAATGGAGCTGGCTGTGTAGCCATCTGTCTGCTTTACATAAGTCTTCTGTCCTCCCTCTCCCAACCAGCACGTACAGAGAATAATAGTTGTGCCTTTGGGGCAGAAAGAAGGGAGAGAGAGTCTCACCTCAGTTATGGTCCTCAGTACACTGGATGCAAAGGCTGTTGCTGCATCCCTCCCTGCAGTGCTCTGGAATGGCAAGAAATGCACCAGGACTCTTTTGCATCAGTGTCCTGATGTTGTGACTGCCAGCAAGGTTGCCAGCGATGGTGCTTTCTGGCTGCGTTTCCATCAGGGACCAAGCCGTTCTTTCCATGCAGGGCACTGCCTAGGCTGTCAGATGATGATCACTTTAAGCCTCTGCCCACCTAAACCTGGATCAGACCCGGTTATGTGCAGGTAGAAGTTCTCTATTTCCACAATTAAACCCTGCCATGACATCCTGTTCTGTATTAACCTTTTTCCCCAGTTGCCTTTCAAAACAGTTATCCACAGGCTCAAGAGGCATCTTTTGCTTTTTTCAGGTCTCTGGGTCTTTGTGTCTGATATTGGCTTCAGACAACTTGTCACCAGCCAGTCATGGTTTATTGCTGCAGTGATAATAGTATTTCTATAGCAACTGCCAGTAGCATAACTAGAGTAGGGCTAGACCTGCACACTAGCCCTGGGTGCTGCTTTAGAAATGGGGCCAGAATGGCAGCTTGTGGGGAGCCTGTGGTGGTAGCAGCAGCCAGGGGCTTTGAAATCCCACAATGAGCTCATGGCTCCTTGTCCCATTCTGGTACTTGGAACCCCTCTCACCTGGTGTTTACAGTAGACCCCTGATTTACGCGATTCCGACTTATGCATGTCTCGCGTTTATACAATTTTTTTTATTAGGGCCCAGACTGGAAAATGCCCCTTCAGATGCGTGTCGTTCACGTATATACACAAACGCTCGTGAGATTTGCATATATACGCAAACACCTCACAAGACTTGGCAGAATCAAGCGGAGCTGTGCTGCCATTGTGGTAGTGGCATCTCAAGATGCATAGGTGAGACGCTAGACGTGCCTCCTAAAGGCGATTCTGCAAAGAAAAGGGGGAGAAAAAGCTATGACTAGGGTATGTCTGGGGTACACAACCCCTCACCATTCTATTATTTCCTATGGGGAAAGTTGTCCCAACTTACACAAAATTCCCCCAGAACGCAATACTCATGTAAATCGGGGGTCTACTGTAATGTCATCGCTATCCCAGGTTGCCAAAATTGCTAGTCAGATGTCTAGCACTAACAGCCCAAGGACTGAGAAGGACTCCACAGGCATTAAGGAACTCAGCCTCAAAGCATTTTGGGAAAGGCCAGGAAGTGTTGTTTCAATATTACTGATGAAGCAACGCAGGATCAGAAAGGTTCAAGACCTGCCCAAGGCCGTGTAGGATGTCTGGGGCACAGGCAGGGCTAGAACCTGCAACTACCATGTCACATTGCTTGACAGCAAGCAACATGACAAATGATTCATGAAAAACAGACCAGATAAGTCAATCCATCAAAACTACCTGGATCCATTATCCATTCCTCAAAGCAGAAAGAAGGAATGGGGTCTATGCAATAGTTTCATACTGAGGGACTGGATGTAGATCAGCTTCTCTGCTATTCTGTGGCCTGACAGGAGCCACATCTAGGTTTCTCAGGTGGGTGGCCATGCCAGAATTTGGGCCTAAGTATACCCTGCCCAGAATTGTACAGGGGTGACTCAGTGTTACAACAGAGAATTGTACTGATTAAACCAAGGGAAGAATTGAGGCCTCACAGCCTAATACAAAGACAGAGTCAATGCAAAACTTCAGGTGGATTTACATCTGGCCCATATACATAAAACCTACATGTTACCATTTATGATGATAAATATTGTATCGACTGCGTCATTATAAAGCATTTAATGGAAAAGCCCAATCATTTGTGGCCTATATAATGTTATTAAAATGTACCCACAATATCTCTTTCAAAGCAGACATTAAACAAAAGAGAGGAAATACACAGAGCCAGGTCAACAGTAATTCAATATTACAACCGCCTGAGATCACTCAGTAAAACTGAATACATATAGAACAGACAAAGTATTAGAATCATAGAATCGAGGAAAATTAGGGTTGGAAGGGACCTCAGGAGGTCACCTGGTTCAACCCTTTGATCAAAGCAGGACCATCCCCAACTGGGTCATCCCAGCCAAGGCTTTATCTAGCTGGGTCTTAAAAACCTCCAAGGATAAAGAGTCTACTACCTTACCCTCCTAGTGAGAAAATGTTTCCTAATATCTAACCTAAACTTCCCTTGTTGCAACTTGAGACCTTGCCCCTTGTTCTGTCATCTGCCACCACAGAGCACAGTTTAGCTTCATCCTCCTTTGAACCCCCCTGCATGTAGTTCAGGGGCGGGCAATTATTTTGGGCAGAGGGCCGCTTACCGAGTTTTGGCAAACTGTCGAGGGACGCATTTCCCTCTCTGGTGCAGGGAAGCAGGAACAGCCCCATTAAACAGCTACTATTAAATCCCCTCTCAGTATTCTCTTCTCTAGACTAAATACATCCAGTTCCCTCAACCTCTCCTCATAAGTCATGTGCCCCAGCTCCTTCACCTTTTCCATTGCCCTCTGCTGCACTCTCTCCAGTTTGTCCACATCCTTTCTGTAGTGGGGGCCCCAAAACTGGACACAGTACTCCAGATGTGGCCTCACCAGTGCTGAATAGTGGGGAAGAATCACTTCCCTTGACCTTGCTGTCAACACACCTACCAATGCAGCCCAGTATGCCGTTAGCCTTCTTGGCAAGAAGGGCACACTGCTGGCTCATATTCTGCTTATTGTCCACTGTAACCCCCAGATCCTTTTCTGCAGAGCTGCTGCCCAGCCAGTCAGCTCCCAGCCTGTACTCATGCATGGGATTGTTCTGTCCTAAGTGCAGCACTTGGCACTTGATCTTATTGAACCTCATGAGATTTATTTTGGCCCAATCCTCCAATTTGTCTAGGTCACTCTGAATCCTAGCCCTACTCTCCAGTGTATCTACTACTCCCCACAGCTTGGTGTCATCTGCAAACTTGCTGAGAGCACACTCTATGCCATCTTCTAGGTCTTTGGTGAACATATTGAACAAAACTCGCCCTGGGGTACTCCACTTGATACCAGCTGCAAACTAGATATTGAGCCAACTAGATTACTACCCATTGAGCCCGACAATCCAGCTAGTTTTCTATCCATCTTACAGTCCAATTATCCAGCCCATACATCCTTTGTTTACCTGTGAGAATGTTGCAGGAGACTATCAATAGCCTTGCTAAAATCAAGATACACCACATTCACCCATCTCCCCACATCCACAGAGCCAGTCATCTGTCAAGGCAATCAGGTTGGTCAGGCATAACTTGCCTTTTGTGAATCCATGCTGACTGTCCCTAATCACCTTCTTCCAGTCCAAGGGCTTACAAATGGATTCCTTGAGGATCTGCTCCATGATTTTTCCAGGGACTGAGGTGAGGCTGACTGGTCTATAGTTCCCTGGATCCTCCTTTTTCTGTTTCTTAAATATGGGCAATATATTTGCCCTTTTCCAATCATCCAGGATGTCTCCTGATTGTCATGAGTTTTCAAAGATGATAGCCAATGGCTCTGCAATCACATCAGCCAACTCCCTCAGCACCCTTAGGTGCATCATGTCCAGTCCCATGGACTTGTACACATCCAACTTTTCTAAACAGTCCCTAGCCTGTTCTTTCATTACTGTTAGTTGCTCACCTTTCCCCCAAACTGTGTTTCCCGGTGCAGTAGTCTGAGAGCTGACCTTGCCTGTGAAGACTGAGGTGAAAAAGGCATTGAGTACTTCAACCTTTTCTGCATCCTCTGTCACTAGGTTGCCTTCCCCATTCAGTAAGGGACCCACACTTTCCCTGATCCTCCTCTTGCTACTGACATACTTATAGAAACTCTTCTTGTTACCCTTCACATCCCTTGCTAGCTGCAACTCCAATTATGCTTTGGCCTTCCCAACTTCATCCCTACCTGTGTGAAGAGGCTAGTACTCGCTTTGGATTCAGATTCAGCCAATTCAGGGGACAGTGATTTGATTTGGTGATTTGAATCACTGTCCCGAATCAATTTGGCTGAATCTGATTTGGAGATTCAGCTGCTGCCGAATCAGCTGAATCTCCAAATCAGGCAGGCCCATCGCCCGCCCGCTGTCCCAGCCCCGGCAATGGCTGCCCTCCCCAGCCCAGCTCCCAGCTCTTCTAGGCAGTGCGGGGTGATCCCCACTGCTCCCTGCTTTCCCATGCTGCATGGGGGGCTCTCCCACGAGCCCCCGACCCCCGCACTCCCCCAGTCCCCGCTGCCCATGGCTGCCCCGGGTGCCCCAGCTCCCGGCCCTTTAAGAAAAAAAGTAATAAAAAAAAGCCTGACTCACTGGCTCCTGCCTGGTGGGGGGTGATCCCCGCTGCCCCCCACTGCCCTGCACTGCGTGGGGGGCTTTGCATGAGCCCCCAGAAGCCCTGAGGCCGCTGCAGGAGCTAGTGAGTGCAGGGATTTGAGGGTTTTTTTTTCTTGAAGGGCTGGAGGGGGGGGGGGGGGGGGAGGGGGGGGGGGCGTTGGGGGGGGAGGGGGGCCTGAGACAGCAGGGGGGTCAGATCCCATGCTGCATGGGGGGCTCTCCCACGAGCCCCCGACCCCCGCACTCCCCCAGTCCCCGCTGCCCATGGCTGCCCCGGGTGCCCCAGCTCCCGGCCCTTTAAGAAAAAAAGTAATAAAAAAAAGCCTGACTCACTGGGTGCTGCCTGGTGGGGGGTGATCCCCGCTGCCCCCCACTGCCCTGCACTGCGTGGGGGGCTTTGCATGAGCCCCCAGAAGCCCTGAGGCCGCTGCAGGAGCTAGTGAGTGCAGGGATTTGAGGGTTGAGCCCCCCACATGGTGTGGGGCAGTGGGGAGGCAGCAGGGATCGTCCCCCCCCCACTGGGCAGAAGCTGGTGAGGGGCTATTTTTAAAGCACCGGGAGCTGGGGCAGCCATGGGAGGGCTGGGGGAGCGGGTGGAGGGC
>NW_005842457.1:749098-756626 GCF_000455745.1 Alligator sinensis | reverse complement strand
CCTGGCAGGGGTCCCCCATGGTCCCCTCCCCGCTTCTCCAGTCTCTGCTCCCCTGGCCCCTACATACCAGCATGGAGTCCGGGTCTAGCTCCCTGCTGCAGCAAGCGGGGACTGCCTGAATCATGGAAGCTCTCTGAATCTTTTCTGCATCAATTCGGAGAGTTTCGAATCAATTTGGACCATTTGGTTGGTCCCCTGATTTGATTTGGATTTGGAGATTCAGCCACTGAATTGGGCCAAATCTCCTCCGACTCGAATCAGCACCCAAAGCTTTGCACAGCCCTACCCTACATGCCTGATCAATGCTCTTATACTCCTCCCTAGTATTTGTCCAACTTTCCACTTCTTATAAGCTTCCTTTTTGTGATTTAATTTACTAAAGAGTTCCCTGTTAAGCCATGCTGGTCTTTTGCCACACTTGCTATTCTTCTTGCACATCAGGATGGTTTGTTCCTCCACTCTCAGTAAGACTTCTTTCAAGTACAGCCAGCTCTCTTGTACTCCTTTCTTCCCCAGACTGGCTTCCCAGGGGATCCTGCCCATGAGTTCCCTGAGCAAGTCCAAGTCTGCTTTTCTGAAGTCCGGGGCCCTTACTCTGCTGCTCTCCATCCTTCTTTTCCTCAGGATCCTGAACTCAATCATCTTGTGGTCACTGCTGCACAAGTTGCCATCTACTACTACATTCCCCACCAGTTCATTCCAGTTTGTGAGCAACAGTTCAAGAAGAGCACGACCCCTAGTTGGCCGCTCCAGCAGTCGCACCAGGAAGTTGTCCCCAGTACTCTCCAAAAACTTCCTGGATTGCCTGTGCACTGCTGTATTGCCCTCCCAGCAGATGTCAGGGTGACTGAAGTACCCCATGAGAACCAGGGCCTATGATCGAGAAACTTCTGCTAGTTGTTTGAAGAAAGCTTCATCCACCACTTCCTCCTGGTCTGGTGGTCTACAGCAAACCCCCACCACAACATCACCCTTGTTACTCTCTCCTCTGACCCTAACCTAGAGACTTTTGACAGGTCTGACTCCAGTTTCATACTGGAGCTCTGAGCAATCATATGGCTCTTTTACATAAAGTGCAACTCCTTCTCCTCTTCTCCCCTGCCTGTCCTTCCTAAACAGTTTGTACCCATCCATGACAGTTCTCCAGACATGTGAGCTATTCCACCAAGTCTCTGTTATTCCAATCATGTCATTATCTTGTGACTGTGCAAGGGCTTCCAATTCTTCCTGTTTGTTTCCCAGGCTCTGTGCATTTGTGTTCAGGCACCTAAGGTAGCTAGTCAATTCCTGGATTTCTCAGGAAGAATGAGAACATCTCCTCTGCTGCCCCCTCCTGCTTGCTGTTCCTCCAGGTCACCCACTTCCCTACTTGCCTCAGGGCTTTGATCTCCATCCTCCAGTGAACCTCCTTTAAACCCCTCACTAGGTAAGCGAGCCTGTCTGTGAAGATGCTCTTCTCTCTCTTCATCAGGTGGATCCCATTTCTTCCTAGCAATCCTTCTTGGACTATCATCTTGGGGTCAAAGAAGCCAAAGCCCTGCTGGTGACACCACCTGAACATCCAGGCAATGAACTTCAGGATGCACCTGCTCCTGCCTGATCCCTTTCCCTTGACCAGAAGGATTGAAGAGCCACCTGAGCCCCCAAACCCTTCACCCAGAGCCCCGTAGTCATTTTTGATCTGCTCAGGGTCTTCCCTGGCAGTGTCATTGGTGCCCACATGGATGAGCAGCATGGGGTAGTAGTCAGAGGGCTGGATGAATCTTGGCAATCCCTCCATAACATCTTGAATCTGGGCTCCTGGCAAGCAGCAGACTTCCTGAGACAACATGTCAGGTCAGCAGATGGATCCCTCCATCCCCCGCAGAATGGAGTCTCCAACCACCACCACTCATTGCTTCCTCTTGGTGGTGGTGGTCTCGATCTTTCCCACCTTGGGGAGGCTTGGCCTGTCCTCTTGCACCGATGGAACATGCTCCTCTCCCTCTGTTGCTAAGGCTCCATATCCATTCTCCAGATGAAATGCTGCTAGTGGAGATGAAGATTTATGCTTGCTGCCAGAGACCACAAGCTTCCAGCTTCCACCTTCCTGGGAGTCCATGTCCTCTCCCTTCTCTAGCGCTGCCTCTTGCAGTTCTTCCTTCACAGTCCTGGAGGTCTCCGTCAGCATTGAATCAATTAACTCCTCATAACAGAGGATGCTTCGGAGCCTCACCACCTCCTCTTCTAGCTCTCTTGTCTGTTTCCTGAGAGACACCACCAGGAGGCAGCACTCACATCACAGGCAGTGCCCCACCTGGCTGTCACTGGAAGGAACCTGCAAGCTGCCATCTTCACAGCACCAAATCTGGACCTGGGTGGAAGTCTTGATGGTGAGTGGTCCTTCATGGACAGGAACCTCACAGGTGTAAGCAGAGGCAGTGGCAGTGGGTCTAGCATTGCGACATCCTCCAGCCATTTCCCTGGGTTTCTTAATCTGCCTCTTCTTTCTTACTACCCTTCTTCCAACCACACTTTCCCTAGCCAACTCACCTAAAAGCTGACCTGTATACTGTTCCTTGGCCCCAAAGAGTTCCTTTTTCCCGCCTTCCTGACACCAAGCTGAAAGTGGGAGGAGGGGGTAAACTGGTCTGCAAACTGACCAGTGAACTGTCTGCAAGCTGCTTCAGAGCTATCAAGCTCCAAGGTGAGCTGCTTCTTCCTTTACAAAGCCTAGAAAGAGAGATGACATGGCAATAACTGTAGCAAGGCAGTTAGACACCAATGCTATGTGAGATCAAGAGTTTCCCAGTACATTTCTCTAGGCGCGTCTACACAGGATGCTTACTGTGCAGTATCCTAATAACATTGCACAGTAGCATGCCGGTCAAAAACTGTGCTAATACATTACTGCACAGTGTTGTTAGGCTACTGTGCAGTAAGCATCAAAAAACCCCTGTGCACTGGTGCTACTGTGCAGTAGTGCAAGTTACTATGTATTCAATTAGTACTTGGTTAACCAAGTACTAAACTTAATGTGCAGTACCTAGAGTGCATTAATTAATGTGTAGACGCACCCTCTTTGTAGCAAACACAACTTGTATTATGCTTCATACCTTGTCCAACCATATCAGTACTCATGTGGCCTTTATTACCATGGAGCCCTAGAATCATTAAACGATTTTATAGACTTTTGGTTCCCCTGCATGGTGACACATTTCACAGGATAGAGTAAGCCACTTGCCTAAAGAAATCTTAGGTACAATGAGTCATTCAACTGAGATCTTCAGAGTCCTAATCTACTGGTCTCAGCAGAAGCCCAGGCATCTTGGTCAGGTACAGACATTACACTTTTATGGGTATAAGTGATCAGAAACCAATCTAAACCTGTAACAGAACAGAAGTTTGGCACACACAGGGTGCATCTACATGTCGCTGTATGGTGTGCTACGTTGACATAGTGATTACATATGTCTACATGTGATCGCCAGCTATATTGTTGTAGCGACGCACTCCCTGGGTATAGTGCTCTGCTTTGGTGACGTATTGGCAAAATTTACCCATGTGCCGTGTGTACGGCACAGTAACCACCCATACTGTGCCGTGCCTTAGTACTTCGTTTTGGAAAAGTACTGAAGGAAGTACTAAAGCACAGTGCTGTAGCACTGTTGTCTTACAGCAATGTGTAGATGTGCCCTGCCCACATATTGCTTTAAAAATGGTGGAACCCAGTCTAAGATTTGGTCTCCCTCCCGCCCCATCAAAGGGTGAATGTGTGTTCTGTTTGCTATCGATCTAAACTATGCCGCTTACAGAAAACTGCATAATTTAGATCGATTCTGCCTTGGGCTTTATGTATGTCTGTACCTAGCCGTTATATTTAATCAGCAGAGGGTTTCTGGTCTACTCAGCTCATATTGCTCTTCTGTTATGATGAATCATTTGTCATTCAATAACAAAGCCTTCCAGCCAGCAACCTGGATTGGGCCTGATTCTCAGAAGTGTTGAACAAACACAAAGACATAAAGAGGAGCCGGGAGTATTCAGCCTCTCTGAACGAGTAGTCCCTCTGATCCCAGGAGCTGGACATGATTGCTCCCCTTTCAATGTGAGGAAATGCAAGGTGTGACCCTGAGGTGTGTACTTCTGCTCTCCTTGTGGGTACTTACTCAGACTGATACTTTCCCCAAGTATGTGAAAGCCTAAGTGCTCACCAGGAAAAACTTATGAACTTGCATACACTGGAGCAGCTCAGTCAGTGGCTCTGCCTTCACCCTCTATTAGCACAGATCCATTTAACATTGCAGACATGCTACCTCCAACGGAAGGTGTGCCCCTTGGCCACTGGCTGTCTTTCTGGGAGCCATTCAAGGTGAAACTGTTGGTCCTCAAGGCTCTATCTTGTGAGAAGGAAAGCCTGAGAGCAATGCTTGGCCATGTGCTTAGGATACCTCTAAACTCTCAGTCCTGCCAAAAGGTCAGGGTGTGGTATGGCAGAGTGGGAGTAAGTGGACCAAGCTTGTTTCTCTGGGTTTTGCAATGAAGCAGCATAGACACAGACAATGCCTTCAGTTTCCAGAGGGATACTGTGAGACTCTGTATCAGGAAAGACCAATGTTTATCAATCTCATCCATGTATCAGTCTGATATTTGTTCAATTTCACCAAACTAGGTTCATAACCAGAACCACATAAATCCTTGAAAGCTCCAAGATAGACTTAAACTATGATATGTGAACTGGGGCTTGGTGGTATTCACTTCTGTGGCTATAACTCAGTTTATCAAATCAGGGACCATTTGCAAAGCTTAAGTCCTCCCCCAACAAAGTTCCAGGATTTTGACTCAGGACCATTTCTACCGGCAACTTCAGAAGCTCTGGAAGAATTAGTCTCTAGGGCACCAGCTATGGCAAGTGATGAGAATTCAGCAAACAGAAATGCTTTTTTAACTCCTTCCTAGCATTACCTTCTCTATATACCATCTTGGTTATATACCTGACTATAGAGAATTATCCAGTCATGTTAAGACTAAAAGTTTACGCTTTCAGTGAAGACCTCAAAATATTTTGAGTAGTATTTTGTCCTTTCTACATGTGAACAAACAGAGCTTCAGAGAACATAGATGACCCACTCAAGGTGACATAGCAAGTTAGTGGCAATGTCAGATAAAGAAAACAGTCAATCTGCTGCCCAGGCCTCCTGCTCTAACTAGCAAACAAATTTCCTCCTTTTCATTCCTCTTCCTTTTGCTTTGCGCAGCAACAGAAGGTAACTGGAACTGAGACCTGCACATCAGCTGACCAGCCTTCAAGAGTAGGCCATTTCAGATGAGAATCATCCCACGCTGCCCGCAGATGTTAACAGACAGCAGATGGAGGAAAGAATCTTGAATGGCTGGAGAGGAAATCACGTTTTTCCTGACACGTGAAAGGAATTTACATGAAGAGATGCAGTGCTGGCTGCAGGCTGGGCAGGCCTGGCCAAAACCGAGACATCCAGGACTGTTGTTTTTATACTGAATTTCCTCTGGTGGCTGACTTGGAATTTACAACTGTGGCAGAAATGGAAATTGAGTCGAGTGGGTAAAGTGTGCGTTCTATCCAGGAAGCTCTAGACAGATACTGCTAGATGATTAACCATCCAAATGACTTCCAGATAACTGGCAACATCCCCAGCTGGAGTTAGATTAAAATATAAATATGTATTATAGTGCCTGGGTCATGGGAATCTTGCCTCCTTGTGCTTTTGTTTATGAATTTTTGGCTTGGGGCACTACAGTCTAGATGTATTAATACTAGCAGCATAATAACCATACTTGGCACTTGTGCACTGGTAGTATTGTATCTCCAAAGATCTAAGGGTACATGGCGAAAAGTGCCATTATTACCGTTTAACAGATGGAGAGGCTGAGATGGAGGGAAGTGTAAGTGATGATCATACCCCAAGTCAGTGGCAGATCTGGGAACAGGAGCCAGGTCTTCTTCTCCCAGATCTGGGCTCTGGCAAATAATATTACCTCTCTGCACAGACCAGTTAGATTACAGGAGAGCCAGCAATTGCCTGCCAAAACTAAATTATTTCCTGGAAACAATCAGGTAGAGATGGATCTTTTAGGGCCTTAGTCATGCTAAGTTCCTCAAAGGTACAGCCGTGTTCTTGGTGTAAGTTTATCAGCTTTTCAGAGTTGCACTAGAGGAAAATGTGGCTATTACCTAGGTGCAACTCCCACTGTCCTCTGTCTTTGGCACCAGGTCTATAGGTGCTGCACCAATGAAAATGAAGGTGGCTTTTACCTGAATAAGAACTGAAATATTTGACCATTTGGGTCAGGTCTTCAACTCGTGCAGAATGATGGTGGCATCCAGTGGCATCCAGGAGCACAGAATTGTGCTGGTATATCCTGCTGGTCTCATCCTCTGGGTGAAAACCTTGGCCTCCAGAAGCCAATGGTTATTTTGCCTTTGTTTTGCCAGTGACGCTGGGGACAGAATTTAACCTTTTCCTTTCATTTGTGGCTTAGCTTTGCTCTGTGTATTCACAAGAGAATGCCTCCATCTTGGCATTGCGCCTTCAAGAAATTGTAGCCATAACCTTTCCTTTCCAGGCATACTGGGTGGGATTGATTTTGGCCAATTGCTGCATCTTCTAAAGCCAGCCTTTTGGTGGCTTAGGCTGGATGCTTTTTGCTGAGACTTGATCTGAGGCAGAGCATTTCCTCTCGTTGCTGGGTTAGCTGGATAGTTTATATAATGCAAAAAAGTGGGTCATATTTCTTGCCCTTTCAAACCAGAAGTTTTTTCATCTTGAATTAATTTCCCATCCCCTCCTTCCATATCTGGTAAATAATCTTGGAATCAGGCCAGAAGAGTGAAGATAAAAACATGTAAGATGTAACTTAAATTGTCCTTTCATGTTGTGAACTCAGCTTAGCTAAGCCTCTTGGTATACACACTCTAGCATAGACATGAGAAAACATTGCTGGGACAAAACAGGATTACTTTCTCTGACAGCCCACTCTCCCAGATGCCACCAACTTCAAGGAATGACTACACAGTCCGGTGGGTGGCGAATTGGCTGGAGGGTCGCACCCAGGGAGTCGTGGTGGATGGGTTGGCTTCGACCTGGAAGGGTGTGGGCAGTGGGGTCCCGCAGGGCTCGGTCCTTGGACCGATACTCTTTAATGTCTTCATCAGCGACTTGGACGAGGGAGTGAAATGTACTCTGTCCAAGTTTGCAGATGACACAAAGCTATGGGGAGAAGTGGACACGCCGGAGGGCAGGGAACAGCTGCAAGCAGACCTGGACAGGTTGGACAAGTGGACAGAAAACAACAGAATGCAATTCAACAAGGAGAAATGCAAAGTGCTGCACCTAGGGAGGAAAAATGTCCAGCACACCTACAGCCTAGGGAATGACCTGCTGGGTGGCACGGAAGTGGAAAGGGATCTTGGAGTCCTAGTGGACTCCAAGATGAACATGAGTCGGCAGTGTAACGAAGCCATCAGAAAAGCCAATGGCACTTTAGCGTGCATCAGCAGATGCATGACGAA
>NW_005842457.1:724724-748982 GCF_000455745.1 Alligator sinensis | reverse complement strand
GGGGGCACAGAAGGGAATTGGTGAGGTTTTATTCACCAAGGCGCCCCCAGGGGGTTACAAGAAATAATGGCCACAAGCTAGCAGAGAGCAGATTTAGACTGGACATTAGGAGGAACTTCTTCACAGTTCGAGTGGCCAAGGTCTGGAACGGGCTCCCAAGGGAGGTGGTGCTCTCCCCTACCCTGGGGGTCTTCAAGAGGAGGTTAGATAGGCATGTGGCTGGGGTCATCTGAACCCAGCACACTTTCCTGCCTGTGCAGGGGGTCAGACTCCATGATCTATTGAGGTCCCTTCCGACCCTAACATCTATGAATCTATGAATCAGAAAATGAGACCTGGGGCACAATTACCACTGGGTTTGCAAAGCAAAATCCCAACTGACAAGGTCAAACAAAATTACCCTATTTTGTCTGTTTTGACTGTGTTAAAGGGTGTGCAGCATATACTGTACAGAAACAATACACTCCAGAAGGTGTCTAGTGTGTTGTGCTATATATACAATGAACAGCCCAGAGAAACTTTTAAGTGCACCCTGCATGTATGTGTCTCACTTTCCTGAGATTTCCCTTGCCGTAGCATGTAGGCCCTTATTGTGCGATTGTTTTGCCAAGGGGGCAAGATGGGGTTGGGGAGGAAGGTGGAGGCCATCTGGTGTTAACATAGACTGTACCCAAAGGATTTCCCATTGTGTAATCAGTTTGTGGAGAATAAAAACAAAAGACACAGAACTGGTTAAAAATGCAAATAGCTTTGGAGAACTCAGCTCCATTCAGTAAACCCAGACTCCAATGGGGCATCGATTAAAGTCAAGGCCCCAGCAGAGGTGGAGATAAAGGGAGATGTTTCTATGCAAAGTTTTTTCCTCCCTGTACTTTAAAACTGTTGACTGTGGCAAGTAGGTGGCTGGAGAACATCCCAGAGATGGCATCAGGCTCAGCCTCTGAGTTAGAGGAGCTGTGAGTTAGGCCCAGCTGCTCTTCAGCTTCCTTCCCCATGCCCTGCCAGCCAGGCAGCCAGCAGCCATGGTCCGAACTGGCATATCACCCACTCAGCTGAAGGAAAGGTGAAGGGATCGTGAGAAAATGAGAGACAGCCTGGCTTGCTGTCAGATCAGCTGCAGTTTCAATATTGCAGTGAAATAATAGCCCCCAGGCTTGCTGCGGTCTGCCTTCAAGATTGCTGTGGTAACAGTCAGCCTTGAAGGACACTGGAATGATAGATGAGCTGGCTACCTCCTGCTCTTGCCTGCAGGACCTGGGGACCATTTACAAAACAGATAACTAGAATTACAGCTGAGTAAGCTGTGTGCTGCTTTAACCCTACGGGGTACAAACAGGATTCAGTCCTGCTGGGCGGACAAATGCCAATTGGCTTGGGCCCTTCTCTGATAAGGTGACTTGTGGCCATAGCAGCTGCTGGACTCAGTGCCTAACCCTGCCCCATGATGGTTACATGACCTTTTGTATGCCTAACCCATGTCATGTGATTGGCAACAGGCAATACAAACAGTCTTTTCCCAGTGTGTATCCTCTTTTATTACATGGTATCAGAATTAAATTTAATCCAGAAGAAATAGTCACACTGCTTTTGACTATTTCTGGGAGTGAATTATATTGCAGAGAAAGCAGGTGAAATCTTCTAGACTACATGTGACAGAGCCAGGAGTACTGGAAACCAGCAGGATGTCCCATAACATACACCAACATGTCCAGATTCCATTGGTCCAGAAAAAACTACCTGTTAGGAAAGGCACATTCTCACTGCTGGCTGCCACATGAGACCACTAACCATCACCATACAGTCAGAGGTAGCAAAGCCAAGAGCTGTGACAGTTTGGGCAGTTTAAGGGATACAGCCTTGCCAAGCCCACACATTCAAAAATCCTGAGCAAGACCCAAAATGTCATTAAATTGGTGTACAAATCAAGGGATTGTATAAAATAATGCACTTTGGGGTCTATTTAGTCATCTTATTTTCTTTTTAGGTTAGAGTACACTTGAGTCGTGTTTTCAAGTTTTTCTCCGCAACCGTGTGGGCCAGAAACTTACTTTTTCATGAAAACTGAGATTCTTCCTCTAAGAAATACTCCAGATGTTGAGAGATATGACACACTTGCAAGTGTTGGCAACGATGTAGATAGATTATTTAGGGATTAATTTATTTGTTAAATGTAACCGATAATACAGTCCAAGAGAGGTTCCCTTTAAAAAGAGACTTGACTTAGAAATCTGGATATTTTCAAGCCAAGTGACAACTCTATTTTCTACTCTAAGAGTTGGCAAGTGGTGAAAGGATGGGTATGCATCCAGTTAACAATAGAGTCATAAAGACAGAATGTACTGGTAAATTCAGGGCAGAGCCCAGACTTGCTTGTAATAAATGTACAGGCAATTGCCATACAACATAAAGGTGTCCAACATCAGAAGTGCAGTGTCCTGCAGGCAACTGTTTTGCAAGTGTGTGTTGCTCTCAGCACAAAATAACACCGTATTATAAAAACAGAATAGTTGTGTGAATCTACTGTTGGAGAACAAGGTTAGGATGATAAAGATGATGTGGAAACAGAGTTCTTGATTAGTTCTCTCAGTAAATCTTTAAAGGAAGGCTCTGCAACAGGTTGGTCTGTGATACATGAGGCAAAGGCACAAATAAATGCAGACTGCCTTCCTATCATTCAAGTAGGCAGGGCTAGGTTAACTCTGTGTCTTCAAGTTCATGGGAAGGCTCCTGTTGAGGTTAATGGGCTTTGTTTCTTATCACTCCTCTGCACCAGAGTCTGTGGCACTGTATGTGGTACATGTATTCTGAAGGGTAGTATGAAGCAAGGAATAGGCCTGTTGAAAGCTCTTGAGTAAAGGGCAGAAGGGAAACCAGGAGGGGTGATGACACAGTGGGCATCTGCTATTGGTAACCAAATGAGGAGGAAGAGGTGGATGATGCTTTCTTTAAACAGCTAACAGAAGTTTCCAAATCACAGAACCTGGGTCTCATGACATCTGCTATGAGGGAAACTCAGCAGTGCGCAGGCAGTCCAGCAAGTTCTTGGATTGTGTTGGGGATAACTTTTTGGTACAGGTGGTGAGGAGGCCACCTAGGCAGGAAGCTCCTTTCGACTTGCCACTCACAAACAGGCAGGTATTAATTGAGAATGTGAAGGAGGAAGTAATCCTGGGTGACAGTGACCATGAAATGATACTATTCAAAACCCTAAGGAAAGGATGGAAGGATAGCAGCAGAATAAAAACACTGGACTTCAGAAAAGCAGATTTTAACAAACTCAAGGAACTGGGGGGAGGGCGGGGGGGAAGGATCCCCTGGAAAGCAGGTCTGGTCGGGAAAGGAGTCCAGGAGAGTTGGCTGTACTTTAAGGAGGCCATATTAAAGGTTCAGGAGCAAGCTATCCCAATGCAACTAAAGAAAAAGAAGTGCAAGAGGAGACTGGCCTGGATAAACAACAATCTCTTCAATGAGTTGAAATTAAAAAAGGATTCCTACAAGAAGTGGAAATTGTGTCATAGTACTAGAGAAGAGTATAAGAGTATTGCACAGGCATGCAGATTGAAAATCAAGAAGGCCAAGGCATGGTTTGAAATGTAACTGGCAAGGGTTGTAAAAGGCAATAACAAGGGATTCTACAAGTATATCAGATGTAAGAGGAAGACCCAAGAAAGTGTAGGTCTCTGACAGTATGCGAAAGCAATCTAGTTATGGAGGATGCAGAGAAGGCTGAAGTGTTTAATGCCTTTTTAAATTCAGTCTTCAGGAATAAAGTTTGATACCAGACGATGAGTCATGTTGGCAGCAAAGATAGGGAAGGAGGCAAACAGCCTAGAGTAGTGGTAGAGCAGGTTAGGGATTGCTTAGTCAGTTACTTGAAATTACTTTCAAACAGGGCTGGATGGGATATACCTAGAGCACTGAAGGAATTGGCTGAGGTAATTTCTAGAGCTGTGTGAAATTTTGGTCCCTGATTTGATTCGGCAGAGATTCAGCTTGATTCAGTGGCCAAAACTCTGAATACAAATCGAATCAGGAGACTCTTTAATCTCTCTGAATCAAAGTGGAACCCTCTGAATCGATTCGGAGAGATTCAGAAAGATTTGGAGATCTGGACATAGAGACAGCTTTAAATGTTTTTTCAAATCCCTCTAGGTAGCAGGGGCTTGTGAATACTGTGATGGTGGGGTGCATGGAGTGTCTCACAGCAGCGTGGGGGGCTCCCCAGTGCACTCGGCAGCAGACCTGGAAGTGGACCAGAAGCACTTATGGTCCACTTCCAGGTCCACCGGGGAGCATGCAGAGGACCCCCCCGCACTCCCTCCTGGCTTGGTGACTGGTGCCTCCTGGGTCTGGAGGGGCACCTGATGTCCCCCAGTAGCCGATCGCCGAGCTGGGGAGGTGTGTGGGGCGGGGCCCTCAGTGCGCTCCCTGGCAGACCTGGAAGTGGACCAGAAGTACTTGTGGTCTACTTCCAGGCCTGCTGCCAAGCATGTGGAGGGCCCCCCCGCACTCCTGTGGGACGCTCCATGCACCCCAGCATCTCAAAGTTCATGAACCATGCTACTACCTCAAGGTATGTAGAAAAAACTTTTAAAGCTGTGTCTATGTCCAAATCAAATCAGGGACAGTGATCTGAATCAACAAATTGAATCACTGTCCCTGATGTGGGCTGAATCCAAATTGAATAGGAACCGCTTCACACACCCCTGGTAATTTCAGAGCCATTGGTTATCATGAGAACTTGTGGAGATTGCATGAGTCTGCGGGTGACTGGGAAAGGGAAAATATAATGCCCATCTTTAACAATGGGAAGAAGCAGGATCTGGGGGAGTGTAGACCAGTCAGTTTGACCTCAGTACCTGGAAAGAGGATGGAGCAGGTCTTCAAGGAATCTATTTTAAAACACCTAAAGGAAAACCAGTGTCATCAGGAAGAGCCAGCATGGATTTTGCAAGAAAAGAGATTTAAGCTGGACGTTAGGAAGAACTTTTTAGCCATGAGGGTAAGTAATGGCTGGAACAGGTCACTCAGACAGTGGAATCTCCGTCACTGGAAGAGGCTAGGTGCCGATTACACAAATGCTTGTTTGGAATGGTTTAGATAAGGATGATGGCCTTGGGCAAGGGGCTAGACTGTAGATGCCCTTTTGATGTCTTTTCCAGTCCTATTTTTCTATGGTTTGCACACAAGCTTCAGTGGCCCTAGCTTTATATGCTATGGCCAAGAACCTCCATAACATGCCTCTTGTTCCTGCCTCCAGTATCCTCCCACTTTCAAAGCTAACAGCGGGGCTTGCAGCTCCTCTCCAGAGATCCAGTGTGGTGCCTTCTCTGGGAAAATTTATCATCCATGCCTTGCTGGCTGCTATGGCCCTACATGCAGCCACAGCAGTGAATAAGGGCCAGATGGCAGGGCCTTAGCAGCTTAATTATGAACAAAAAGAAATACAAAGAAGAGGAGATGGAAATGAGGAAAGAGGGACAGGAGAAGGTAAAAAGGAACGGTGGTTAAGACAGGACAGAGTGAGAACTGTTTATATAGCATAGACTGGATGAAAATGGTGCTTCCACCCCTGGCAATGATGTCATAGGCGACTCAGTATGGTGGCCTGTTGTCAATATTTTAACAAGGCAGCTCCCATAGAAATAGCCTCCACCTTCACTGACAATCAATCCTGCCCTCCAGGCGGGTGTGTGTGTTTGCAGAGGGAAGCTGTGAGAGATATGGGAAGCTCTTCGTTTGTTTTCCCATTTAAACAAAAATGCTTTCTCCTAACCACAACCAAAGAAGGAGGTGGCGGTGTTTGGCAAGCAAAATCACAGTAAGTGCACTTGCTGGAAATGTTTAGGCTTTGCTTCTGAGAAGAATACCGAGCATAACGGGAGAACAGCACAGTGCTCTGCAAGGCCACTGGAAGTGTGTGTGTGTGTGTAAGGGAGGGAGGGAGGGAGGAAGCTTTAAAAAAATATCAGTGGTTGTCCATTCCCAATGCAGAACATTTTTTTCTTCAGCCCCAGGGTCAGCAGCTTGTAGAAAGGGGGGCGGGGGGGAACGGGACTCACCAGAAGCTAGGAAATCATACCAACCTCCTTTTCACTATGGCAGCAGTATTTTAAGTAGTGCATTTGAACCTCCCCACCCCTGGTCTCTGGTAAAATGTACAAGGAGTGATGGGAGTAAGGACTAGAACTCAGGCTTTTCTAAACCAAGCTGAGCATCCTAATCCCAAGACTACAGGGTCAAGTTGTGGCTTTGCCCTATGAAACTTGTATTCCTTTCTGCACAGCGATCAGGCTTCAGCCTAAAGGTTTAGGGGCTTGACCCCCCCCGTCTCATTCAAGCCCACCCTTCAGCCTGGAGGTTAATCCTCTCAAGCTGAAGAGAGGCAAAATAAAACTCAGGTTTCCCACCTGTTAGGCAAGGCTCTGGTGTAAAAGGTAGATGATGACACCCTCGCTAGCCATGCTTTAAAAAAGGAGTGAGCCTTAATTAATTCCTTAAAAGCTTACTTGTAGGCACCCCAAGCCCAGGGACTCAAGAGGGTTGAGGCACCTCAGCTCTGGAGAGGTAGGGGTGGGAGTTTAGATGCACCTCTGCATTCAGCATTTCCCTTTGACCGGAAGGTAGGTGTTTTGGTTTGCCCTTCTGAGACCAATCCTCATGCCCTGCATAGGGAGTCTATTTTGGATCCCACTCTGAAGGCCAGATGCCCCAAAGTTAAACATTGCAGTGTCTAATGTGTACACGCCTAAGCCTTTCATTGGATCTAGGCCTAACTGACATATCCAAGATCTTATAAGCAACCTTGCAGACCAGGAAAGTCAGCTCAGATCTACCATGTATCAGAATAATGCTCTAATCACTGGTTCAGACTTCCTTCATGCATGCAGTTGCAATGTTAAAATGAGGTGTTAACACACCATTGGGTTAAAAAGTCCCCACTACTTATAAGTCCCCAACAAATTCAGGATTATTAATATCCCTCTCCTGGGTGAAATCTAACTCAGGTGTGTCAGTCTGGTTTTCTAAAACTCCCCAGGCAGTGTCAAATGGAGAAAGCAGCCTACTTTTTCAAGTGGCCAATGATTTTTGAATGCCTCAGTTTTTGACCCCAAAACAACTGTGCCAACCCTGCAGCCCCAGAGACTGGCACAAGAAGCAAAGTGGAGTTCCCGCTTCTATACACATAATCACAGGGTTTAGGGTCATAAGCCAACTGGCCAAAGGGAGGGCATAGGTAAAAGGTAAAGAAACACCAACACTATGGCCACATATATTCAAGCGCTTTAATTTCCCCCACACAACTCCAGAGGTGTCCCCAAATAAGCCTGTAGTCCCTAGAGAGTTCAAAGAGCAGCTTGCAGCTTCCTCGAAGTCTGAGCCCAGCTCCTTCAGTGCAGTCCTGGCTGCCTGAGGCAGTGAGATCTCCAGCTCCACTGTGCACTCCTCTGCGTGGGGCTGCCCAGGCCCCCTGTGCCCACTGCTCTCTCTTCCCCTTATTTTAGCCTTAAGATTCCTTATCCTTTTTCCCTTGCCTCCCAGCTTCTGGGGGTTTCTGGGAGTTGCAGTCCAAATTACAAGTCAGCATAGCTCTGCAGACTGCCCACCAGTTCCTCCTACTGTTACACCCATTACATTCACAACACACATCTTAAATTAGCCTGACCTTTAGAAGAATTTTCTGAAAAACAGGATCCTTAGAAGTGAGGTCTGTCAAAGCCAAAGTCAGCAAGCCCACCCATTCCTGACAGCCCCTCAGGGGAGTGCGGGTCCTATAGCTCATGGCACACAAGAGAATGGTGTGGCTAGCACATATCCAGCACCTATATGACTCCCCACCCTGAATGACCAGATGCCCATTTACAATGGGATTAACCAAAGACAGCCTTTGGCACAGTCCAGAGTGAGGTCTGCACGTGTATCTCTGGGGCCGTAGCAGTCTCAAATTTGGTACTGCAACGCTGAGGGTCCCCAAATTGCTGATCTCTAGTACTCTTCTTCATTGGTCTTAAATTGCTGTCTGCTCTGTGCTGCAGAACAGATGCCACGTTCCATCCTAGAGGTGGCTGCGCTCCAATTGTGGGTGAAGCCATCTCCTCTCTGTGCCATTCGTTAAGCACTTTTGGATGAACTATAGAAATGCAGGATCATTTTAATGACTCCAGTGCTTTGGGAAAATTTTACAAAAGTCCCTAACTAATCCAATCTGACTTCACATTTCCTCCTTCAGCATTTCTGTTCAAACACAGCAAAAGCTTGTTAACTGCAGTGTGGCAGGGCGAGCTTGCATTCCCACACTCAGGATTTAAAAAAAAAAATGTTTGTGATGTTACACATCTCTTCAAAGAAATCATTTGCTAGCATCAGGATCCATGGCACCATCCGCTAACAAAGCCATGGTGAAAAATACAATCCTCTGAGTTCAGAGCCCTGGAGGGCAGCCATGTTGAAATTATGATTAAGTGTTTTGGTCCATGTCTTTCATTACAGCCTGCCAGATAAATATTTACAGCTGACCAGGGAAGGGGGTGGAGAAGAGGGACATCTGTAAATTCTTTGGATCCCTGCTGCTTTTGAATTTATTTATTTTTTCCCCATTTCCAGCCACATGCCACCATCTTTTTCTCTTTTTTAACTGTAGGGCAATCAAAGAAAGGCTGTTTTGAATGTATGAGAAACAGGGACTATTAGTAAAAGGCCAAGAGGCAAAGTCTGATCTCAGTTGCAATGGTATAACTCCAGAGTAACTGTTGAAATAACAGTGATAAAAGTAGTGCAACAGAGAATAGACTACAGTCCCTGGGCTACTGACCCGATTTGAAGCCAGTATGACACCACTGAATCCTATGATGTTACTTTCAGATTCATATTCTATCCGGCCGGATAAATCCTATGGTCATTTATATCAGTATAAAGGCAGTGTGTAAAATGCTAGAAAATCTGCATGCAGCTGGTATTACACTGATGTCACACCTAGGTAAATGATTCCTACCATTTGGCTTCTATTTTTAAAAGTCACTAGAGTGATATTGGACACCTGATTGAAGACAGCTTAAAAAGCCCTCATTTTCAAAAGTGCTGCCTTTGCCAATTCGCTCTCTTGCAGATCTCAAGCTGGGCATCCAGAAACAGAGGGACCCAGACTTACTGATTAAAAAAAAATAAGGCCCTGGAGGCTCTTTGCATGTTGACATATGCAGATATGTCCCCTTCTGAAACATATGCAGGAATCTGTAGCTATAAAAGTAACTGCACCACCCTATAATCCAGCCCATATGTGCCTCTCTTTTCATGGTGCACTCAAGGGATTTCTCTGAGTTAAGGCAAGCTGTGTTTGAAAGCACTGCTCCAGTTTACAAAATCAAATTAAAAGGGACTCACAAAGACTACTAGCAAAGGTTCAGTACTCCTCCTCTCCTCCATAAGGCTGGAAGCATGAAATGCTAAGATGAGAACCCAAACCACCTGTGTTGGAGCTGAGCTGTCATCAGCTGTCAAAGAGCTTCCTGAGGTAATCAGTGAAAGCTATAGATGTGGACCATTGTGGCCCTGTCAGAGCTCTAAGGGGCAAGCTTGCAAGTGTATAAAGCAGGCCTCATGTTCCTGCCTGAGCTTTAGATGCTTGTTAAGCAAGATCCACAGTAGATAGCTGAACCTTTGGAGGTAACCTGTAGGAAATATTGGAATAGTTGAAGATAAAGATAACCTGGGTAACAAGGCACTGGAATAAATTTGTAAGTGTACCTATGCATGGCTGACCTCTGTGGGGGGAACAATCAGAAAGGTTCCACTATATGCCACAAGCACTAGTTTACAAGCTGCTAATGGGGATTCTCCTCCCACTCACATTATAGCAGCCAGTGTGTTTGGGGGCAGGCTGTCCTGAGTTTTTATCCTTGTGGTTTGTGGCAAGTTTCCAAATGACTGGAGAGCAGCACTGCAATCATTGCAAAGTCCCAGGTTATGTCAGCTTTCTTGCAATATCATCTGGGAAGATAGTATTTTGTAGAAGCATCATAAATGTGCATGGCATTTAATGGGAGACAAAATCCCTGCCTTGAAGGCTTTCCAATCTAACTCCAAAGAGTTTAGTTATAAACCAACATCGTGAATCCAGGAAGCAATCTCAGCTCTGAAAAGATGGTTAATTAGTAAGTCAAGACCTATATTAATAGTAATATTAGAGTTGACTCAACTAAGTTTTTCCAGATTTATACCAATGCAACTCATTTGGAATCTCTAGATTTGTACTAGCATAAAACTAGAGAGCTGCGGTGGGCAATCCAGTCATTGGCATTGCTGAAAGGGATAGAAATGAGAGAAGCCTTCTCATCATCTGAGGACCTGGGAGAATCGGGCTCTTCCAACAAGATGGGATGATGTCACAGGTTACTGACCTAGATTCCCAGCAGAATCTCCCACTTGCTTATATCAATTCAGATTTTTGACAAGGATTTGAGTTGTATAATCAAATTCTCTGGTGTTTCCCCTGCTAAGGCTCCCAGTGGTGACGGCACTTCTTAGAATGCAGAGATGGATGTGAATCTTCACCTACAGACCATACAGATGCCCCTTGAGACTCCAAATGTGATGAGAAAAGAGTTGTGTGGTATGCAGCTTTTGGAGTTTGAAAAAAGACAAATATCTACAGCTCTATCCCTTCCTCCCCTCAGTCTCCCCATCTTGCGGTTTCTCTGTCTGTGTCCTTGACCCATCCACTTTGTTTCCTCTTGTCTGGAAGCAAAGCTTGCCCAGTGCTCCCTCCTGACTTGGTGAGGTATTTTTTCAGGCCAGCCTTATGCCTGGAAACTGCACGCAGGACATCGAAAAGTTCCTCAAATATCTTGAGTTCCCACACCTTATCATGTCCTGGTGTCTGCTTTGTGTTCTTTGGGATCATAATGATCTGTTGGAAGAAGGTAGGGCAGGATGCTACCTTAGAGACTAACTGGTTCAGAGAGGCATGAGCTTTCATTGGCAACGTACAATTTCATTAGATGCTAACATCTGGTGAAGTTGGTTGTTGGCAAGAAAAGTTCATGTCTCTCATCCCACCTTGCCCTACCTTCTGCCTGACTTCAGACTAACACGGGTATAATGATGTTGAATCATAGAATCATAGGACCAGAAGGGACCTGCAAGATCATCAAGTCCGGTCCCCTGCCATGGGCAGGAAGTTATTGGGCTCAGATGAGCTCAGCAAGGTGCTTGTCCAGTCTCATCTTGAACACCTCCAAGGATGGTGACTGCACCACCTCTGCTGGGAGTGTGTTCCAGATTCTGGTCACCCTTTCAGAGAAAAAGTTTTTTCTTATGTTCAATTTACCTTCAATTAGCTTATGCCCATTGGTCCTCGTCCTCCCTTGAGATGCCTTCCTGAAGAGTTGCTCCCCTAGATCTTGATGCTCACCCCTGACATACTTGTAGGCGGCTATCAAGTCACCTCTCAGCCTTCTCTTACTGAGACTGAACAGGCCCATTTCCCAGAGTCTTTCCTCATAGGGCCTATCCTCCATGCCTCTAACCATGTGGGTGGCCCTTCTTTGTGCCTTCTCAAGCTTATCCACATCCTTCTTGAAGTGCGGTGCCCAAAACTGGACACAGTACTACAGCTGTGGCCTCACCAGTGCCAAGTAGAGAAGGAGGAGCACCTCCCTGAATCTATTGGCTACACATCGGCTGATGCACACCAGAGCTCTATTTGCCCTTCCGGCAACCTCGCTGCACTGTTGGCTCAAGTTCATCTTCTGGTCTATCGTGACCCCCAGGTCCCGTTCAGATGCTGTGCCAGCCAGTGGACCACCACCCATTGTGTAATTATGGTGAAGGTTCTTCCTACCCAGATGAAGAACCCTGTACTTTTTCCTGTTAAACCTCATCTGGTTCTGTTCCACCCATAAATATAATCTGTCGAGGTCATCCTGGATCTTTGCTCTATCCTTGGAAGTGCCTGCATCTCCCCACAGCTTGATATCATCCGTAAACTTAATCACTGAGCTTTCCACTCCCTCATCCACGTCATTAATAAATATGTTAAAGAGCATGGGTCCAAGTGCCTATCCGTGGGGGACACCACTGGAGACGGCCCTCCAGGATGAGGCCATCCCATCAATTACCACTCTTTGGGATCAACCTCTAAGCCAGTTGTCTACCCACCTCACTGTAGACTGGTTCAGCCCAGTACCCTCCAGTTTGGTTGAGGGAATCCCATGGGAAACAGAATGAAAGGCTTTACTGAAGTGTGGGTAAATGACATCAACTTCGTGTCCCTTGTCCAGATGTTTAGTTACCTGGTCATAGAAGGGCACCAGGTTTGTCAAGCATGATCTACCCTCAACAAAGCCATGCTGGTTGCTTCTTAACACTCCATCAGTTACCAGCTTGTAATTGATGGCCTCCTTAACAATTCTTTCAAAAATTTTACTAAGGACTGGCCAGTCAGTAGTTTGCAGGGTCATCCCTCTTCCCTTTCTTGCAGATGGGCACCACATTGGCCCTCTTCCAGTCATCAGGGACCACTCCTGAGTTCCAGGGCTCTTTGAACAACTTTGCCAGTGGTGCTGCTATAAGCTCAGTCAGTTCTTTCAGGACTCTCGGATACAGGTCATCTGGCTTGGCAGACTTGAAAACACCCAAGTGTTGTAGGAGAACCCTCATCTGTTCAGGACTGATTTCATGTAGTCTGTTACCTTCCCCATATTCCCTGTGCCTCTGGTCAGGTGAACACCCCCCATTTGATTTAAGGAATACTGATGTGAAGTAGATATTTAGGAGTTCTGCCTTTTTTTGCAGGGATCGACTGTGGGATGCCCCTGAGTATTCAGTAAGGGTCCCACAGTGGAGCCTGATTTTTTTCTTGCTCCCTATGTATCTATAGAAAGGACTTTTTGTTGTCCTTTATTCCGGTTGCCAGCTTGATCTCCATGCCTGCTTTGGCTTTTCATGTCTCATATCTGCAGGCCCTGGTGATATGGGTATATTCCTCTCTTGTTGCTGATCCATTTTTTCCATTGCTTGTATGCTTCTTCTTTCTTTTTCAATAGTTCCCTAACATCCCTGTTGAGCCAAGTGGGTGTCTTGGCTCCTTTCCTGTTTTTTGTCCACATAGGGATGGGCTGTTTTTAGGGCAGTGAGAATTTTTTCCTTAAGGAAGCACCACTGTTCCTGAACTCCCAAGCCATCCAGTCGCTGGTCACAGAGGGCCTCTCCAACTAGCCTCCTGAGTTTGGCAAAGTCTGCCTTTCTGAAATCTAAGACTTCTGTTCTGCTGATTGATTTCCCAGTCTTACGGTGAATAGTGAACCTAATCAGGTTGTGATCACTGTCACCCAGAGTACCACTAATCTTCAGTTATCTATCATGTCTTGCCCTTTGGTCAGCACTAAATCCAGAGTGGCTTTACCCCTAGAAGGCCCTTCCACAACATGCATCAGAAACAGATTGTCTTTTGTTGCCAAGAAGTTGGCTGGCCTGTTGGAGGTGCTGAATGGTCCCAACAGATGTCAGGGCAGTTGAAGTCACCCATGACAATCGTGTTTCTAGTGCTAGCTGCCTCAGTCAGATCTATGGAGAATGCCTGATCGCTCTTCTCTTCTTGGGAGGAAGGCCTGCAGTAGACTCCCATCATCAGATCTCCCTCTCCTGGTTCTCCTTGTATCCTGAACCAGAGGGTCTCAAGGGCCCCTTCCCTGCTGTCAAACATGACCTGCAGGGAGGGGTACAGCTTTTTCATGTAGAGAGCCACACCTCCTCCCTTCTTCCCAATCCAATCCTTCCCGTAAAGCCTGTAGACTTCAATATTCACTGCCCAGTCATGTGTGTCATCCAACCAGGTCTCCGTCAACCCAATTAAATCAAATTCCTCATCTACCAGAAGGAGTGCCAGTTCCTCTTGTTTATTTCCCATGCTTCTGGCATTCCCATAAAGACACCTGAGTTCTCCAATAGTTGCCTCAGATTTTCTGTCATGCTGCCAATGTCTCAAAATGCCAGTACTTATCTGGATGTCTGTTGCTTGGGTACCCTCCCATGTGTCATTGTGGTTAGAAGATTTGTGTACAGTAGTGGGACCTTTTTCCCTGCCCCCGGAGGTGCCTAGTTTAAAACCCTCCTCAACAAGTCAGCAATTCTTGTAATGAAGAGCTTCTTCCCTCTGGTTATGAGATGAATACCCTTGCATGTAGACCACTGAAACTAAACCTTAGCATACCAAGGTCAAGGTATCCAAAGCCCACATGGTGACACCATCTCCTAAACCGGTTATTTTCCTCCTTGATGCGCTCCTCTCTCCGATGGCCATGACCTCTGACTGGGAGGATCGAGAAGACCACTTGTGCTCCTAGTTCTTTGAGCTTCACTCCCACGGTCTTGTAGTCTCTTGTGATTCTCCCGGGGCTACTTCTTGCCATGTCATTGGTGCCCACATGGACAAGGAGCATGGGGTACTGGTCAGTAGGGTAGACCAGTTAAGGGATCCTCATCATAACGTCTCTAATCGTGGCTCCTGGAAGGCAGCAGACCTCTCGAGCAAAGGGGTCTGGACAACAGATGGCTCTTTTTGTGCCTTGCAGCTTGGAGTCTTCCACAATGATGACCCTTCATTATTTGCTTTCTGGGGTCATCTGATCCTGTCCTGTCTTCAGTGTGGTGTGCTTGGATGTGTCGTCCATTGATGGTGTGAGAGCTTTGTAGCTGTTGTGCAGGGTTATTGGCGGGGTAACTGACGCACGTCGTGACTTCAGGCCTGATGTCACCAATTTCCACATACTATCAGTCGGGGTATCTTGTTTGAGCCCATTCATCTGCCCGGTCTCTATGGCGTCCTTCTCCAGGTGCAGGGCCTGGCAGTAAGTGTCAATCTCCACCTTGCGTTCCTTGATGATTCGCAGCCTGTTCACCTCCTCTTGGAGCTCCCTCACCCAGCCCTCCAAAGTCTCCACCAATGAGCACCTCCCACAAGTGGGAACGCTTGTGCCCCTGGTCCCAGTATGCATCAGGCATGCTATGTAGCCCCTGCAGCTTGGAGTCAAGGGCTCTGTCTGCGTGGAGGCTGGGACCATAGGCTCTGTCTGGTAGAGGTCTCCAAGGTACCAAGAGGGGGAGATCCATCCAGATCGGGAAGCCTAGGGGTGTGGCACATACCCATCACCATAACGGGCTAATCCCAGTAGCGTGGCTCCTTAGGTGGTGTTTAAGTAGGAGACCAGGTGGGTGTTGTTACCCCCACATAGTCCCTGCCAGTTGCTCTGCTTCTGCGACTTGGCAGGCAGTTTCGAGCAGCTGCCTGCAGCGGGATCCTCTGGCTTACCAAGCAGGTGGGGGATTCCCTGGGTCTCCAGATCCCTCCCTGGAAGGGGATCCCTTGTCCCCTTTACCTGAGGTCCAGCACTGGGGGACTGTCCCTTGGCGTGGCGGGGCTTCAGCTGACCGGGGGTGCAGCAGGCATGGGGTATGCCCACGCTTAACAATGGCGGCAAGGTCACTTTAACTAAAGCTCATTTGACAAGCTTTAGTTAAAGTGCCCCTGCCACCAATTTTAAGCTTGTGGATGCTGATACATGAGATGCTGGAGTCTGCTGGAACATAATTACCACGCTCCAGCAAACTCAATCAATCGAGTCTGCTCTGATGCGCTGTAATTACAGCATGTCAGAGTAGCCTAGCTGCTCATGTATAGGCACCCAGGGTGTCTGCGCCTCTTCCCACAAATTCTTTCCAGCCTCTGTTCAGTTATGGGAGCATTTGGTCAGAGCTGTGTCCTAGCCTGCTCCACAAAATGTGACCACATAGGATCTGCTTTTCACTTACATGTTTATTGTCTATCAGAAGAAACACCACTGAAGTCAACCCTCTCTGAGATAAGCTTTAGTGGATCATGAAGTCTAAAATCCCAAGATGCCAGAGACAGAAGCAAACAGGATATGGTTAAGGAGGGAGTGGGAAACAGCCATTTAGAACAATAGCCCAGGGCCCAGGATTCTTGCATCCAATGCAGAGCCCTCTGTCATGAACTGACAAACACCCACCATGAAGGAAGACATTTAGGGCCAGATCCTTTTGCACCTAATAGGCACCTAGGTGCATTCCTATTCTACTTTGTTCGAGTTCCTGAAGATCCATTTAAGGCATCTGATTTTGTAACACATTGCTATATTACCCTTAAGACTAAGTCCGAAAGAAATAGCAAAGAGGAGGAAGATCCACACACCTTTTAGAGTAAGAAGGTGGAATAGGAGGGTTGCTTTTAGGTGCCTAAATATGCTTGGCCCAGTTGGAGCCAAGGAGTCAAAACAAGCCCATTTGGGGTGAGGAGTCAAAATCACCCAAACAACATGGCAGCCATATCATTCTCTTGGCTACAAAACTACTTTATCTTAACAGTGGTGGGATTACTGGGTTCAGGAGGACTTTGGTCAGCTCAGTCAGATGTCATTATTTATACCTGGACTCACTTGCAGGTGGCAAAGGTAGAGCCTCGGCTGAGACCCCCTTTAAAAATTCATCCCTATGGAAGTCGGACTGGAAGAGCCTTAACTCACAATGGAATATTACTTAGCAATCTGCACTTGACAGAAAAGCAGCGTATGCTTCTCAGCAGACAGCCTTACACCCATGAACCTCAATCAGTGCAGCCTTCTATGGCTCAGAGTGCTTAGCTGAGAAACAGCTGGAGTGAAAGTCCCTTCGAGATGGTTAACAGGAGCCTGGAAAACTGTCATGGAAAAGAAAAATCCATAACAGACAACGGGGGACTTTGCATTCTTCTCATCCCTTCTGTCTGTGATATACAGCCTACATCTGTCTAAACACCAGCCCTTTCCTCTGCTTCCTTAAGATGAATCAACAACAGACCCGAGCAGTTTGTTTCCAGCTCACACTAAGGTCTATAGAGCTCTCTGGATCCCTCTTGTCAAGCTGTCTCCCTAGGACTTGGAGTATTTTTTAAACTCATTCAGCAATATTTACAGGAAATTAACTTGTGTCAGATGATTTCTTTGGTCCTGCCTCTGTTTTTCTGTTTTTGGCAGGAGCAGAGGAAGGAGGATGAGGGAAGATGGCAAATCAACAGGCCACTGATATTTTAACATGGCTTGTTCCATAGTGCTTAGATTTCCCACTGGATCAACTGCTCAAAGCCATGATGGTCTCACCAAAGCATGAGGGGCTTCCTCTATTAAGCATCTTCTCTGGGAAATGGCCAGGACTCCTGCAACCTGGGGCAAATGTACTGTGGAAGTCAGAGAGGGGGGTCTTAGTTTGAGCCTTATTCTCCTTGGTGATCCACCCTTTATGCCATAAGCAGATAGGTGGCAGAGAGAGTCCCCAGGAAGCATCCCCGTGACAGAGCCCCGCTTATGTTCTTGATAACAGACATTGATTCACTGTGTCCGGAGGTTTAGTTTTTGCCATGGCAAAGATTTCTGGTTTGACGATGTATATGCACATTGAGGGTGGCAGAGGAGAAGTTAGAGCTTTTGGCACTTGAGCAAAGGGTGGGTGGGGCTTTTGGTGGCAAGGAGTGTGTGGGAAGCTGGCTGTGGCTATGACACTAGTACCATGGCAGGATCCTTTTGCTTTAAAATGCCCTGCAGCCAAAGACTTACCCATATTACTACTTACATTACCACCTTCTCTTTCCAGGGTTAGCAAATATGTTTAGAATGACAAAGATCCTAGAGCTCTTGCATCAGACTTGCTGCAGACTCAGGCAGACAATACTGCTTCTGTCACACTCATATCATGTTTTCAGGATGGTTTTAAATGAACATAAGGGCTAGAAATCTTTTTCTGAAAAAAAAGGAAATTAAAATTTGAACTCCAAAACTTCATACCGTAGCTAAAGAACGACTGTGTTCGTGGAGGCTAGACCATTAAGAATATGATTGATAATTGAGAAGCAGCGACCTTCCTTCACACAATGCTTCAAGGAATTCCTTCTCCCTTCCCTTGGATGTAACTTCATGCTCTCAGTGTCAGGTCAAACTGGGTCTTAGTCCATTCAACTGCAGCTCAGCCAATAAACTTGAAGCCCTCCTACCATCAGCTGAGATCCTATCAGTTTATACAAATTAAGCAGAATTAGTATATGAATGAGAGTCCATAAAAGAAAACCTGGAATACTATGTGATGGAGGTTCAGATGTGGCACTCCTTTGTCTGAATTAGGACTGGCTGTTGCACAGTGCCATGGGTGATATAAAAGTAGAGCTAGAAGGCAGCTCTTGAAGCAGGATCATCCCTGTCCAAACCCATGTGTTGCTACCATGTTTTTATGAGATATAACTCTTGTAAAGATTCCAGGTACTGATTGTGAGAACTGGAGGTGTAGCCCGGTTGTCCTACTCAACGTCTAACTTGGAAAATCAGAGTTTTCCAGCACTAGATTCCATTCTCTCTTTCTTTTGGATGTGAGACATCTTCACTTCCTATCCTAAATGGTGGTTTTGCTTTGCTGCTAAGCAGCAGCTACATTTCAGAACAAAGGAGACTCCATTTCTCAGGCGGATGAATGCTCCCTTGCATTTGCAGTTTGTAAAGTGCTCTATAATCCCTTCTGATAAAAGACATTTTCTGAGTGTGAGACCAGAACTGAAATTGATTAGTGCTCATTTACTACCATGCTTATTCCAGTGTATGATATAGGGTTGTAAAGGCCTGTGGGTGGTTGGGCAGTAGCTATGATGCATGAAATGACACCGTTCTGTAGGGTGTAGTGCCTCTCCTCTGTTAAAAACATAGGCACAACTCCTGTTCTTCTTTCAGGGTTCTGTTTATACACAGCAAAGACTCCTTAATCCCTGTCCCTCTTTCTAAGAGCTTCCTTCCTGCTTCAGTCTGTTCTAAGCATTGATCATGGTCCACTAATATCAAACCCCTGTAGACATCTTAGTCCATGGTCATCATTTCATAGCATCAGTGTATCAGAACATGAGATTATTAGGTGAAATCAATAGCCTAGTATGAAGGTTGCCTGACATATCTCACTCCAAAACCCTGTTTTCAGTTTCTTATAACTTTACCAAATTATATCTCTTTTGGTTAAAATTTTCTATCAATGCCATGTACTTGTCTCAAGCTGAATTTCTTTTTTGGAAAGTGTCTGCCTCAGGCTGCTCAGGTGTTTCCAAGAATAAGGCTTATAAAAATCACCTTCTTTTGTTGTTTAAATAATAATTCTGGCTGACTGTTCTTTGGAGGAGCTTTAGTGTCCTGTGCTTTGGTTCAGGTAGGTGAATTGGGCGCTACCTCCCTGTCAGGGATATGCCATTGTTTAGCCAGACCTATAAAAATAGGTCTGGCTAAACCTATTACAAACCTATTCATCCACTTATATGTGGATGAATTCTAAACCTTTGAAAATCCTTGTCTGTGTTCCACCTATTGGGGTGTAAGTGGATTTAAGCCCATAAGTGTGATTCTTTTCCAACCTGCTGAAGCCCCTGAAAAGCTTAATGGAAGAGGTGAGTGGGTCCTCCTCCTTGCTGGGGAAACAGGATTTGTGGGAATACCTGGGTCAGAAAGAGACCTTGGATGAAGAACCAAAGGTGAGGAACTCAGAACGACTGGGCAAGAAGATGAGGGACAAGGAATCAGAACAGATGGGGAACTGGGACTGGCTGGGAAAGGGGTCTTCGGCAAATTCCTTGCAGTCAAGGATGACTGTCTTCCATGACTGTCTTATCTGTGTAACTGAAGATGTCTGATGAGGCCTATCTGGGATCAACAGACGTGTGTTTCCATGTGGAGTGGGTGGCACGACACGCTGTTTCTGCCAATCCCACTTTTCCATCTCCTGTTGTTGCTGTGTGGTTTCAAAGTACTGAGATCCCTGCTGCAGACTCTTCCTCCATTTAGGGAAAGGGGTAGGGGCAAGCAAAGGGATGAGTCAGGGACTCAGAGGAGGAGTCCAGAGGGAGAAACTAGGACTAGCTGGGAAAGAAGTCTGGGGCTAGAATGTAAAGATGAAAAAGTAGGACTGGGACTAGCTAAACAAAGAGAAAGAGGCAGTGGTGGGGAAGGAGACAGAAGAGTTAGGTTAAAAAAAGACCTTGGGTTTATCCTGGGCATGATGGTCCCTAACGTTAATCAAAACAGACACAGGGCAGTTGTTTACACACACCACTGGAATGGCAACTAACTGGAATCAACCCCAGTTGTCCCAGGAAATGTGTTGTCTCTGTACTCTACAGGTACTTGAAGTGGGACAATGGGCTTGTGCACCTGTAGGATCCCAGAAAAAAAAGCTTGGTCTCTGCAGAAATCTGACATCTGTTTTTAGCCTTAGAGACAGGGTGTAGTGGATGAGGCTGAAGTGATAAGGATTCAGGGGTGAAGGATAGGCAGAAGAGACTATGCTCACTAGTGCGCTGTATTCGGCTCCAGAGCCTGGAGTGGAACCAAAGTTTCCTAAACCTTCCTGTTCCTTCCTGTCAGGAAACAGCCCTGAAACCTGCTGGAAAAATGTCCCACTCCCTTCAAGTGCTGATCCACCAAGGAGATGGCAACCTCCTACCGCTATCAGTTACTCCATTTGTTTAGAGGTGTGGGTGATGGATCTGAAGAACCTGGCCCTGCTAGTGACCTGTGGGGTGTCAGATACAATGCTGTGTAATTAATTTTTGTTTTTTAAAAAGCCTGGGAAATTGCACAACAAAAGGTTCATTTTCTTAAGGCAACCTTCATTCTGGCATTTCCTAACTGTTGAGTGCTTGGTTTTGCTCCCTTCATATTTCTCATGAGAGCTTTTTTCCATGTCATCTATTTAGGTCATGCTGGGTCCCTTACCAGCGTGAACGCGTCAATGGACTGTAGTGTGTTAATTATAGTGGGGAGGCTGGAGGTGCGATGCTGCACATCAAAGGGAGAATGAATCCTTAGCATGTTTATTTTAAAAAGTGTATTTGTTGCTGTATTGCAGCCAGTATCTTCAAAGGGGCCCAGATTTACTGTCTCGGCACAGATCCGAGATATTTGTAGGAGATTAACAATGGATGAATTAAGGGAGGGAGCCAGGGATGGAAATTGCTGAATAAATATAGGAGCGGTTGCACGAGCTGGTTTATGAGAATTTGTGCATTGTTTGTGTCCTGTTGTGGCAGCTTCCCTCCCTTCCCTGCTTACATTCATTCTTCTGAGCCAAAGACTTATGGCTTTGTTTCCCTGTGTGTCCCTCCAGGCCTGCCATTTTATAGCTAGAAACTGAGACTATCCAGGCATGGGTTTTAGTCAGGAAAACTCACTAGCAGCCAATCTGCTTTGCTTTTGTTACTGAAGATACATCTTCAGTACCCTCCAAGTATTTCTTTCCCATAGCCCCTTGGACTGGAGGAAAGTTGTCAACTCAATGTATGTCGAAGAAATGAACTCCCATTAGTGGTCATTGATTTTTAGGTGAGAGAGAACCATTTTGATTTCTTCTGACCTCCTGCACAACACAGGCCATAGACTCTTACTCAGTTTTTTCAGCCTCAAGCCTGTAACTTCTGACTGGGCTAGAGCAACTCCTTTAGAAGGATATCCAGCCTTGCTTTGATGCATGCATGGAGTGGAGTTTCATGGGATCTATATCCCACTCCCCACCATATGGAGACAAAAAGTTTTACTTGTACTCTACTAATATTTACTGGCCCCACCTGAGAGTGAAACGCTATTGAGCTGGGCATTGTACACATGCACAGAGCCTGTCCCACAAAGGCTATGCATCAAGGGCACGTCCACACCATAAATTTACTGTGCTTGGCACGTTCCAACATGCTGTACTGGTCTGCACCAGAAGCAGTGTGGTGGAGAGGCAATACCAATGAGTCGGCCCACTGCACCTACAGGACGCAGCTGCTACAGGACGCAGCTACTCTGCTTGTGGTCTGAGAGACAGCAGAGCTAGAGCTGGGGTATGCTGAGTGCATGGCACTACAATCTGGATTGCTATGTTTGTGGGGTAGACCTACCCAGGATGGGTGAAACCAGCATGGCAGAGCAGAGACACAGAGAGCTAGTTTGCCCAAGTTTACTCAGCAGGTCAGTGGCAGATTCAGATCCTGGCTCCCAGTTTAGTTCATTACTCACCGGATCTCACTACTTCTGGTAGCCCTTTGAAAGGCTTCTTGCTCTGCAGAAAATTACCTACCCTGCGGGAACTTACAGCTCCCATTGGCTAAAATGGAACCTGTGCTCCATATCAGATCTGATTTGAATTTCTGAGACCTGCAGAAATGGGGCTGGACCTCTCATGAGAACAGGCGAGATTTCCTGGAATCCCTGCTTCCAGCCAGAATGGCAATATTGTCCTTCTGCTTCCTCTCTAGCCCAGAGTTAGGAAGTGTAGAAACAGCCCCCAAAAAGGAAAATAATAGGTTGGGTTAGAGGGAGGGAAAATAAACAGGATTGTTACCAGACTGTTAAAATCCCTGTGGCCAGCTGCTAGAGGGAGACATGACCACACGTTTCTGTAACTAGCAGAGTCTGTGTGATCATGTCTCCTGCTACCTGCTAGCCTCAGTGATTGCAACAGCTTCTTCTGCTAGCTGGTTAGCAGAGCTGTATACTTGGGGTTGAACACGGGGGGGCTGGATCCCAGCTAGTGAAAATTTGCCCCTATGTTTATGCAGATGAATTACACTTGTGCTTTTACCCATATGAGTCCATCCAGAATTTTGCCTCTTGCCCAGGGTCCCTGTTTCAGCTGCAAAAGGCCACCACACTTTAAAAATACTCAAGTCCAACAAGGTTTTCATTTAGATTTAATATCACAATTATGGCATGTAAACTAAATACCACTCGATTATTAAAACCATATTCACTGAGGCTAAACTCCCATGCGAGGGATACATGTGCATTTAATTGTCCTTAAACCTCTACAAATATGCTTTTTGTAAGGTACTGGTATTATTTAACATACAGATATTAACAACTACTGAAACCTAGAATGACACTGGAGATTAATAAAAAGAGGTTTGGGGTACTGCACTGAACAGATAATTGCAAACCAGTTGTCTGACATCCTGTAGCTGGGACTCGGTATGTCAATGCCTTCCATCTCTGGCTCTCAGTCCTGGCATCAAACAACTCCACTGGTTCCCCGCCCTGCTTCTGTGAAAGTTCAGATCAAAACCATCCTCCTTGTTTTTAAAAAAATCTTCCATGACAAAACAAGTTTCGGCCTGTCTGAAGAATCTGGGGCCTGATTCTCCTCTCACCCGTGTGGCTGAGATCAGTAGTATCTCTGTAGGAGCTAATGGAGTTACAATGGTGTAATAGCCATTTGCAAGGACAATTAGGGCCCTGACATCTAATTACAGGACTCCCACTCTTCTTCCCTCGCATATGCCCTTTATAACCCATACTCCTCTCTCGGCATCTTGTTATTTCTAGCGCAAGAGCCTTCCCCTCTGCTGCTCCTGCTGTCTGAAGCAGCCTCCTGTTACTGCTTGTTTCTCTTGATTCTTCATCTCTTTTGAAAACCTGCTGTATGATTCTGTGCCGCTTCGTCTTACCCTCTCTTTCATATGTAATATCCAGTGTTGTCAGGTCTTGCTGATGGGTTTTGGGGACACATGCATATATGAAAGAGAAAAGATTTGTTTCTCTCTATAGTACCTTTCCGGGCCAAGTTCCTTCAGAACTGTTTTGCTATGGGTGCCTAGGAGAGAAAAGGTTCTAGCTTGAACCATTTGATTTAGGAGGGTCAGGGACGGGGGGAAATGGTATTTTGTAGGGTGAAAAAATGCAGATGTGTGGATCCGGTTCAGGTTCTCAGCTCAAAGTGTGAATAACCACGCTTACAATTCAAAACCGTCGACACCTTCATTTGAAATTTCCAAAGGCGTCCACACCTACTTTTGAAAATGTTTAGGGATCTGCAAATGAAAACAGGTTGAAAACCACCCTCCCTGGCATCTACCGTTATTGGTTTAGAGATGCCAGAGGAAACATTGCCAAACATTCTCCTGAGCCTAGACAGAGAGTGACAAGAGACAGACATGAAGTTCCAATTTTGCAGGAGGTAGTTCTGGATCACTCTGCCAGCCTGGTCCTGGGAGGTGATGTGCTAGAGGCAGAAATATGACTTCAAAGTCCTGACCATACCCTGGCAGTCACAATCCCACAACATTTTTCACTAGAGTGGTGTTCCACCCTATTGTCCCTGGGAAATTCCAGTTGGGATAATTATATTCTGCTTGTCTTGCGTTCCCCCTGTAATTACACTGGGATACAATTTCCTTTTTCATCTTGTGACTGAAACTCTTTGGCCTGTTGGGGG
>NW_005842457.1:708500-724693 GCF_000455745.1 Alligator sinensis | reverse complement strand
AGCAGGTTCTGCAATACACCCAGAGAGGCCTGAATCTCACCAGCAAACCATATGGTTTGCAGAGTCCTTTACATCTATTTGTGAGATGTGCTGGGATCCTCTTTGGTAAAAGCCTGTAGAAAAAGTAGTGATATTTGAGAATCCAGATTCTGAACAGCAGATCCATATGCAAGCTTCTTATTCCTGGGACATAATGAATTAACCCCTGCCTGGATCATTGTGTCATCAGAAGTTGGGGTTTGAAATGCAGTTTATGATATTTCAGTGGCTGCATAGTGTTTGGGGAGAGGGTGGGGAAGGAGAGACAATATCCTTTTGAAATACAGACCCAGAAAAGGGAGGGTTTTTTTCTCTCCCACCCAAAAGCTTCAGGACATGAAGTGAAATGCCCTTCCCACGATAGAAACAGTGATCTCTATTCAGCCTGAATATGGGCCTGTGTTTATGAAGCATGGAGCTAAAACTTGCTATTTGTTCTCCAAACTAATTGTGTTTGTTGACAGCAGGGATGTGAAAGCCCCTGTAATAGGAGGACTGGGCCACAAGAAATCTCATGAGGTTCAACAAGGACAAGTGCAAAGTCCTGCACTGAGGCGGGAAGAATCCCATGCACTGGTACAGGCTGGGAACCAACTGGCTAAGCAGCAGCTCTGCAGAAAAGGACCTGGGGGTTACAGTGGACATTAAGCTGAATATAAGTCAACAGTGTGCCCTTGCTGCCAAGAAGGCTAACAGCGTACTGGGACGCATTAGTAGGAGTTGCCAGCTGATCGAGGGAAGTGATTATTCTCCTCTATTCAGCACTGGTGAGGCCACATCTGGAGTACTGTGTTCAGTTTGGGGCCTCCCACTACAGAAAGGATGTGGACAAATTGGAGAGAGTCCAGTGGAGGGCAATGAAAATGGTGAGGGGGCTGGGACACATGACTTATAAAGAAAGGCTGAGGGAACTGGGCTTATTTAGTTTGCAGAAGAGGAGACTGAGGTGGGATTTAATAGCAGCCTTCAACTATCTGAAGGGGGCGGGGTTCAAAACAGGATGGAGCTGGACTGTTCTCAGTGGTGGCAGATGACAGAACAAGGAGCAATGGTCTCAAGTTGCAGCAAGGGAGATTTAGGTTGAATATTAGGAAAAACCTTTTCACTCGGAGGGTGGTGAAGCACTGGAAGGGTTACCCAGAGAGGTGGTGGAATCTTTGTTCCTGGAGGTTTTTAAGGCCCAGCTTGACAAAGCCCTGGCTGGAATGACCTAGCTGGGGATGGTCCTGCTTTGAGCAGGGGGTTGGACTAGAAGACCTCCTGATGAC
The DNA here is from genome assembly GCF_000455745.1 of Alligator sinensis. Lineage (NCBI taxonomy): Eukaryota > Metazoa > Chordata > Crocodylia > Alligatoridae > Alligator > Alligator sinensis. The sequence goes on along the minus strand of NW_005842457.1, from coordinate 723,386 downwards.
CACCAACCCTCAGTTTTTATGAGTCTATGATCTTTATAATGCCACTGGCAAAAGATTCAGCCAGTCATGCACAGTATCCAAAGAATTTCCCAGCATGTTTTTGAGGACAGAAGAACCAAGAAACCCAGCTGCTGTCACGTGCAAGGAGAGAAGGGTCTGTGACATGTATAGAGAGATCATAGCCTGGTCAGGAAAGAAAGCAGGAGATGGAAATCAGCTGATGCATTCAGGACTTGAAAATAAGGTAAAAAAGAGCTGGATGCTGGACAGAGAAGATGAAAAGGCATGTGTATGTGCAGGCAGGTTCATATGTCAAAGTGTGAGTATAATTGGGGTCTGGGAGGAGAGGGGTGAGGGGCGGTCCCCCACAACTGTAGCTGGTTCTAAACTTCTACACCTTGCTTTGGGGTGAAAACCCTCTCTAGCCTTTGGGAACTATGCAGGAATCAGTGGTCTAGTCCAACACCCTTATGAGCCTGGGCATAAGCACAGTGTCATTAAATGGCACAGCTTATGCCAGTAAAATGAATACATCCAGGAAACTTAACAAAGTAGCTCTGACCCCATCAATGACCAGTGTCCAACTGGTTCCTCTAGCCTTACCTCAGGGCAATTCTTACCCTTCCTTGCAGGCAGGACAGTACAAACAGGGCTAGTGACTACACAGCCAGGCCTGCACCCCACCATGTTGGCTCTCAGAGAATGTCCTTCCTATTGTCCAGTGGAAGCTGGGCTGGCAGGGGGAGAACGTCCTGCCAGCTCTCTGCCCAGCCAGGGCTCAGGAAGGGAGGAGGATTGGCCATATCCTCCCATCAATTCACTGAAGTCTCTGAGGGCAAAGCTGGCCTTTACAGCCAGGACCCTGCCGGTTGAAGCACAGAGCTCCACACTTGTGCATGACCAAAGAGGTCTTCCCAAACCTGGGAATAGTCTGATCCAAACTTTCCGGCTTGGACCTGACCCTAGAATGGATCTCCAGCAGGACCACAGGCACAAACCCCGTCCCTGGAATTGAGGAAAGTTTGTATTTGGAAGTGAACTAGGTAGCTGGGATGCATCTCTCAGTCCTCAGTTTTGTATTTGACTTAGAGTGATGTGCAGGACTGCTCACTATCTCGTGGGGTCAAAATCAAACCATAATTCCCATCCCTGGAAGCCAGGGGTTCACTGGGAGTGGGACCTGGGTTTGTGAAAGAGGGCCATAAATGGAAGTGGCTGAGGCCATTTAACAAAAGGCTCCCACAGCTCCCTTGAGGGGCTGTAGTGTGTGGGGGCACTGTCACTAGCGAACCAGCACATGACAAACACAGCCCTCCATTTGCAGTTCATGGCATGGATGTCTGTGCCTTCCTGAAACAATCAGTGCGTTGCCCTTTGCAGACTGCTTTTGAGCAAGCAGTTGAAGCTCCCTTTCCCACAAGCATCTCTTTTGCCTTCACAGGCGAGACAGCATGGCTGGCCATGGTTGGGTGAATGCTCAAGGGTACCATAAATTTGTTGTGCCTAGTGGGGCTGGCACGTGTCTGGGGCTTCCAGGAAGGAGACTAGAGGGGATTTCCCTTGCAGGTGACACATTTCTGGCTAATGTGGTCCTTTTCTTGATGCCATCTTGAATCCTGCTGCTACCTTTCCTTACCCTCCTGGCCACCCTGGAATAGCACCCTTTAAAGACAAACAGCTGTCTGCTGAATGCACTGTGCACAAAGGCCCTGTCTGCCTGGTCAGACTGGCCAGCTCCTGTTTCAAATGAAATACTAGTATTTCACAGGCCAGATGTTAAAATAATCTCCCCCTCCCTCTCTGGGTTTTTTTAATTGATCCCTCCAATCACCCAAGCTCCCCAGGAAAGGACTGGAGGCCTTTGCGCAGATTAATGAATCCCAGAGCATGCTTTTCATTCCTTCAGCTGGAGATCATTAGAAACTATTATGGCTTAAGCAAAAGTAGCCTTCCTTGCCCTCCCCATCAATTCCCCCACAACTAAAGGGGATGCAATGCTGCTGTTTTGCCTGTATTTCTTTTGCTTTTGAGTCCCTCCCTTGCTGTCCATAATACTGCAAGATTAGGCCACAATGCACTGTCCATTGCTTATAGCTACTTTCTTACCCAAGCCCACATATGTATCCTCGTGGGTCATGCTGGGGAAATCAGGTCTGTGGAGGGAGCAGGGGAGCTTTTTGTGAGTAGCTCCGGGAGCCTGTCTCTGCTTCTTGGTCCCTCTTTTGTCCTTCACCGTGGTCACTCCCGATTCAGGTTACCTACCAGATCCCCACCCCCCATGCCAGTGGTTGTAGAGTAGGAAGGGCTCCAGATTTCTCTGCCCTGAGGGATCAGTATGGGCTAGGGGCAGAAGGACTGCTTGTTCTGTGAGTTGCCAAAGTTTGACCCCTTGGTGGAACAACTGGGGAAACCTCTGAGGAAAATATGTGGACTTTGGCTCCCTCTCGTCTCCGCCAACAATTCTCCTTCCATCTATTGTCTGATGGGAAGACTAGTGGTCTGGCTTCCCTGCCAGAGCTGGTGCAGAGACATGCAGCAGAGAGAAGTGATATACGTGGCTGTCACAGGTGGCAGTGCCACAGCTAGCTGCTAGGAACGGAGACCTGAAGGGGGATGGAGGAGCATCCCGGCTTCCCTCCTTTTTCCGAGTGAAACAGCACTTTAGGTGCCCTGCTGGAAACCAGTGGCTGCCCTTCCTGCCATGTGTAGTGTACAGCACATGCAGAAGCTGCTAGGCCTGCGGGATGGGGATGGGTACTAAGTTGAGCAGATGTTCCTGAGGTGGTTTGAGCCACTCACCAAGGGTCAGGCCTCAGGCCCCTTCATATGTATGCACACCTTTGAAGCATGGGAATCTGCTGTGGCTCTGTGGGGAGGATGGTGAGGACCATGCTGGGGACACTTCATTTCTATGCATGCAGCTGAGCAGCAAATCCCAGAGTGGTCCCCAAAGGTGTGCATAGATGAAGGGGCTGTGGGCATGCTGGGGATATGGGCAAGAGGTCTCAAACATGGTGGCTCCAGGGGTGCAAAACGTCTTCTTATATAGTTGAGGGTGAGAAGAGGCACAAGCCACCCTGTGACCCAAGGGCTGGAATGGTAGAAAGTTGAAACAGACTGCATTGGTGTTTTACTCGCTGCCATTAGGGATGTCTTACTTATGGTGTATGTAAAACAGGATGCGACTGCGAGGAGAGGCCCAGTTTGCTGAGAACAGGGCTGAGGGTGGAGGCCTCTGCAACTGAGTTACTGTTTGACTCTGGGCACAAATAATTACTCTTAGTGCCCTTCTCTGTAAGGTCTACTCAGCTGTGGCAGGTAAGGATGAGTATTGACTGGTATGTACCATCTGCAGAGCACTAAATACCTTCAGTAAATGCACCTGATTCCAAGATCATTAGAACAAATGACAGACCAGTACTTGCTCTGCTTTGGTACTGGGGGCACTGGGGAATTACAACCATTTGCCCATGGCCCATGAGTGGTATTAACAATGCCTCACTCTCTTGTCCACTCACTGGTGTATTAGTGTAGCTGTTCCTTATTTCCTGCCTGCACATTTGTTTTCCTGGTAACTGTGAATATATCAAAGCAGGAAAAGTTAAACACATTGAGGATTTTGATGTATTGTTTCATTTTCCCTTCTGAAAACACTCCCTGTTCCGTGTGGAAGGAAAAACCACTGAAGTACCCATTACAGGGAATTACAGCACATGTGCCGGCACTGGGGCAGGCCCTAAGGCTTCACATAACACATAATCCACTAAGCGTGGACTTACTCCTCAATGCCAGGACACATTGCAAGGACAAGGTCCCAGGAACAATATTTGCAAAGCCTTTCACCATGCATAGACAGCAATATATTTAAAGACTCTTAGCCAGGGATTACAGGGCTACTGTTTTGATATCTCCGATTGTCAATACTGTCTATTGTCATTAGCCTATTTACATTTACTTTTGACTGGTTCTGTGTGGGATTATTACAAGGTTGGTGCATGATGTTAGAGTGAATTGTTATATTATTTTATATGCCTGCATGTCACCACAATCCACTCTGTAAAACTACCAGGACTTATAGGCAAACACATGTCTCTGTCTTTTATACTGTAGTCCTATTTTATCTTCACTGATTAGAGCACAGTGCTACATACATAGGTTAGTCTTTTCACCCTGGGCTTTCAGTGTCACTGTGACTCTGTGAAAGCTCTGATGACCATGTGCACAGGCTCAGCTGGAAGTGACAAATCCCACTGGACTCAAGGGAATCCCCTGGTGCCTGAGAGATGAAGTTGTCACAGCAGCTCATCTTCCTGAAGTCTCCATTGCATTCTCTTCTTCTTTGTTTCTTCATAATCTTATGTCAGGAACCACTGGATGAGAACCAGCCAAGGGGGTTTGGCACATTGGGAGGATATGTCATGATCCCCAGGACTGCCCTTTGTGAATCAGGGATGTCATGATCCCCAGGACAAGCCCCTTGTGAACTTAGTCCAGCTTTGTGAATTCCCACCACATCATTTGATGGTTTATGCATAAATAGAAAACAAAGGCAGGCAGGTAGAAGGGGAAAGACCATTGGGTTGGGAAGGTGAGGTCAGATCAAGCCACCAGTGTGTTGCCTACCAGCTCATCTATGGAGCTTAAACATAGGTTGAAGACTTGCATAGGGAACAGTCTCCCAGAGTGAAATCTCTCACCATCTAGCCTGCAGAATGTGCTCTCCATTTATTCTGAGGCTTGCCTTACTTCACTACATCAAGTCTCTTAAGAAAGCTTCTCAGCACCTGAAGAATGCTTTGCCTGCGATGACTGGCAGTGTTTCTATTAGCAGGATGGGTCCACTCTGAAACTATAGGTAAAGTGAAGACTTACCCATCAGGGTAACAATGGTCAGCTAGACATCATCTTCTGCCTTCTCAAGTGTGGCTGTTCCTAGGACAGGATTGCTCACTTCTTGTACTCATTACTCCATGAGATCTGCAGATAAATTTTCCTGATGTTTATGCAGGATAGTAAACTACCTGCCTTGGTGAGTCAGAAGAACCTAGTTAGTCTCTTTTGCAGCAGGACAATTATTAGCAGAATGGGGAACTTCAGGTAATGGCCACCACTGTGGTCCATCACCTGGACATTCCTGTTAACAAATAAGCACATGTATCTTGGTTACTGCTCCCGTCCATGGAATTGCAAAGACTACTTTCCTATCAAGCTAGTGTTCACAACACACTTTTACGTTAGAGAAGGGCAGCCTGCGATTCTCCAGAACGTGACAAAAACTATTATAGATACAACCAGTGAAAATCATTCTAGGAACACAAAAATGTTAGGCTCCAAGCCACATTCACAGCTTGAATCTCCAAATGATCAAATGAGGTTGCACCATCAGGACCTAGTTCATTGCATAGAAAACTATTGACTGTGCAATGAAACTAAGCTAAAGATCACTTCCCAGCTTGACAGAAGAATTTGTTATGTATACAGTGAATTACCAGCTTCCCAGTGTAATAACCGTTCACACATTGTTTCTCTGCTTCTTTCACTGGTTTTGATGATTCATGCTGTTCAGTTGCCCACTTGACATTTCCCAAACCAGTTTCAACTGCAGTCTTTTTCTGTTTTATTGGCTTGAGAGAAGTGTTTCCAATCACAGTAATAGCTTCATATTTTGTTGACAAAAGGTCAGCCAGAAACAAGCCAAACTGTTTTTTAGGGAAAATATTAGCTTATTTAGTAGGGGTGCATGTGTTGAAGAAGATCAAATTTATGATTAAATTAACTTTGGTTATTTAAAGGAGTCTGAAATAAGAGCTTCCCACACACTCACAAAAGGAAGAACCAGAGCTAGAAATGAAGATAATTATTTTTAGAAAGTTTTTTAGAGAGTTGAGAAATGAATTTTTTTTTGTGCAAAAGGTAACAGGATCCAAAGGAAGAAAATGAAAGGAAGGGAGTTGAATTGACAATACTGTCAACCTTACACCATGCTAATTTCACACTGCACTTTTCTGTACAGAAGAGAATCATTGAATTAACCCTCAATTACATGGTGATTACTATTTACTGGCCAGGAGTTTGCACAGAATGAGAGAATCACAATGGAAAGAGCAATGGGGTTAATTCTCTCTATTCCTGCTTGAACAGCAGAGTTTCCTACTATATGCTGTACACTGTTTCTTCCTGTCTGGTTTAAGTGACTAGCTATGAGTTGGATTTTTCATATACTTGCACAAATGAGTAACTTTACTTGTGGGGGAAGCTCTGCTGAATGCAGTTGGATGTCCTGCATGAATAATGTTCCTTAACAAGCATGTGTACAGAACAAGGTCTCCTTGAAGAGACCATCCAACTAGCTAATACTATCTGCCCAGCAGTGGAGTGCCTGTTGTTTTCCTCTTTCCATTGCTGCACAGCCCCTCAGGTCCTTTGTGTAATTTCTCTATATCACAACCCAAAGGGTGTGATTTTTGTTTTTGTGTGCTTCGGCACTGCTAAATTGTCCCCGTTAAATTGCAGCTTCCTTGCACGGTGGAGTTTTCTGCTGCAAAGGAGAACCCCGGTGCAAGGGAGAATTTCCCGCCAATTTGAAGCTTTCTTTGCAGGGTGCATTTCTTTGTTGCAGCACAGAAATGCTCATTGCAAAGAGTTCCCGCCATTTGTATGCTAATTTGAGTCCCATTATTGGCCAGTTCTAAATTATTCACACGTGGCGGCTAGCGATTGGCTTGCTAGCCGTATAAAAGGCTTGAGTGGTTTCCGCCCAAGTTGGAGGACTCCACAAACAAGGGAGGAGGAGACTTCATGCTGTGTGAAGACCTCTAAGCGCTGCAGACCCTTACGGACCCAGCGCATTTCAAGCAGGCAACAGAGGTCTGATCAACCTCTAGCCTTTCCCCATCGCCGATAGATTCCCAGACGTATCCCTCCCGTGGGCAAGAGAACCGGACTCACGGAGCCTAGCAAACTTCGTGTGGATGAGTGAACAGGAGGACCCACGGAGCCTAGCAAACTTCGTGTGAGCCCTTACGACCGAGCTCAGAGCTCTTCTACCCGGGTTCGAGTCCTGCAGGTTTATTTTCCCGTCGCCGAAACCCTTTGCGACGTACCCTCGTATTTTCATCTTCCCGTCGCGGGAACCCTTTGCGACGTACCCTCGTGTCCTGCAGGTTCGAGTTTTGTTTTCTTTTCTGTCTGTAACTGCAACTCAAGCAAGCTTTCCAGCCTACACCACTGCCATCTCGGTGTAAGTAAATAATCTTTAAAACTACCGATACGCGTTTGTGCCCAATTCCAGCTCGAAGGCCTTCCCTCTCCGACCCGGTGTGCCCGGGCTGCTGGCCACAGCACGCGTGCAGCGCGAAAAGGGCTTGGGTCGCTCCCGGCCTGCACACACTAAACTAAAAAACCCCTCCCCTTTAAAGTTCTGGGCAGGCATACATTTTTTTTCTTTAAACACAACACAGATACAAATTGGACCAACATTCATAGTTAAAACCCTCTCTAATCAAGCCTCGTCTCCACCGGGATTGTATGTCAACTAGCAGGATACTAAGCACATCTTAGCACGTAGTATAGGGAGAAGTTAAAATTATGTTAGCTGGTTCTAGTTAACCACAGGGTCACTTTAGCTTGTACCCCGATCCTCAGTAGTTAAGCAATTACTTTTGCCCTACAGTGAGTAAGCTTTTAATTACTTTCAAACAAGACTACAAAAGGTGCTTATAATCCTAAATATACAGTGACAGTCATGTAACTGGGGGTGAGGGGAAAGGGGAAAAAAAAAAAAGCAGCTGCTGTTGGCAGCCCTGCATTTATGATGGCAAACCATTTTTGCTTTGCCCTGGGGAACCTGGCTGCATCTCAACACTGCTATACAGTAGTCACCTTATATTAATGCTAAAGACATAAGAAGTGCCAATGCCAAGTATTGAAAACTTGCAAGGTGCAATGTGTTAGAACAGTGGTTCTCAAGCTTTTTAGACTGAAGGCACCCCTCCATAACTTATGTGACTTGATGACAGTGCTTACCTCATTGCAGAGGGGCAGGGCAGTGCAGTCAGAGGAATGCTCAAGCAGGGTGAGCCTGAGTCTTGTTTGCTTATCTTCTCCCATTTCCTGCTTCACTCTTCAAAGGATCTTGCAGTACTCCATGGTTGAGACAAACTGGGTTAGAAGCTGCATGTATTCTCATTTGTGCTGGTTTGGGATTGTGCCCCTGTTCTCTCTTACAGCTGAGAGAGAAATTGGGACAGTTGTTGGTTGCCATTCTTATCTTTTGATGGGGAGGGGATCATTCCTGAATCTCACAGGTTCCCATCACCAATGGACAATGAATCGCAGCGTCTCACCTCATGAATAGAACATAAAAAAACTCTATGTGGACACTGTTCATGGATGCAATGGCTATTTCTGATGGCATTTCCTGTACTGGAGACACTTCCAGCTTGTGTAGAAAGTGGGCTATATAGCCATTTCCCTCCAAGATGGATTTCTTTATATTCCTTTTATTTGCATGCCATTTATTTTTTAAAAAATGAATGTATTTTTTTTTAAATCAGAGCTACAGTCTCTCAAAGTTACCTCATAGCCATGAAGGAAAGCACCCTGTATGTTTGTTGTCAGGGAACAATCACTGCTCTGATGCAAGCAAGGATCTTCACCACCACAGTTTAAGCTAACTTTAGTTTTAGCTAAGTTTATGGAGCAGGAAGGATGCATCTGCCAGGTGTCTTGGGCATAGTGACATTGCAAACTCCTCCCCTTTGGTGTCCATCACTGGCCCCCAGCAGCTCTGGGAACACTGCTTTTCATCCATTTGCTCCCTCTTTGCTAACTTTCATATTCCTTCTGTGTCCCCCCACCCTTCTCTTCCACTTAGGCTAATGCAAGGTGATTCACATAAGCAGATGCTGTAGCTTTTGCTGCATTAGTACACTGTTTTCACAGGTGTTCACCTCAAATTAATTAGATGCTGATTTCCAGCCTGGTAATGAGATGCTATACATCCCTTTGACTTCAGCATAATTTGAAGTTATTAGGCACCTTTTGTAATTAATGCATTATTTTTGTTAGAGATCTTTTTCATGTCCTCCTTGCTATATTCTTTCCAGGATGTTGATGTTCTCCAGCTGACACATCACACCCCTATATTGCTTCCTTTTATGATCCCATCCAAGTGACTGGCACTGCTTTCCCACAGTAGCTTTAGCCACTGTTCACATTCCTCCATTTCCTCATCTGCAACTGCACTCTCCTCTTCTCCTACTAAGATATTTTATATAGCACCTTTCAGCATAAAACAGCTGTAGCAGAAGCATTCATGTTGTGGGCCCTGTCAGATTCCAATGAATCTGCTAAATTCTGCTACATACCTTGTCATCAACAATCACAAATGTGCACAATTCTGGAAAAAAAAATCTAGTTTATGACAAGGACATGAGAAACAGCAGCAGCAGAGAATGTCAAAGCATGTTGCAAATACAGTGAAGAGTGGGGCCTCAGTGTAGTTAACAGTTTTGCCATTGGTTTCAAAAGGACCATAATTCCACCCATGAAGTCTCTCAATATTTCCTTAGGAAAAGCATCTCTATTTTACAGCTGAGTAAGTGAAGGCAATAAAAGAGAAAGTGACTTCAGGCAAGTCCCCAAGTGCATGGAATTCTTGAGAATTCAGCTATTACTCATGCCCAGGCCTGAGCCCAAGCCACTGACCCACATTTAAACCTTGTCCCCATGACTTGAGTGATAGAAGAAATACCACAGCTCATCAACTGTAAGCACTTCACAGTACATTTCCTTTTAGGAGCATAACAAAAACAGATGCCATTTCAGTGTGCAGGCAGATGTTGCTAATTTTGCAGGAAGAAGAGTTGCATCTGCTTTGTGGTGAGACACACCTGAAGCCAAAAGAGCTGCTTTAGGAGCAGCAACAAAATGGTCAGCTATGCTTTCAGTGCTGGAAAATAAATCATTTCACCACAGACCCCATAATTGCATACAATAGCATATAAGAGCTAATAGGGCATTACTGGCTTACTGTTATGAAACTGTCTTGGTTGATGTATCTTCAAGAAGTGTAATGAGAATGGGGGTGACTATTTGTGGTTAGGGATAAGAAGGTTGATAAGCAAATTACAAGACCTGAGTATCTTTATAACATGCTGTTTTGACACCAGCAAAACCTCAGTCACTTTGAGGGGCAGACAGCACAGCTGTTCGTTTCCTGGAGAACATGGCAAGGACAAAGCTTTGCCTATCCAAACCAGAACAGATCCAGACCAGTTCCAATAAGAAAAAACTTGTAGATCACCCTGCTTTCTTGCCTTCATGTTAATTCAGTTATTTATAGAATATGATGCCAAGTTCTTTACAGAGGGAGGCATAGCTCATGTCCATTACAGTGCATCTACATTACAGAAGTTCTGCTGTCAGAGCTACATTGGCCACATGTGTGAAAAGATCACGGCCTGTAGGCGATGTAGCTATGTTAGCAAAAATTCTATTGCTCAGAGGAACTTGATAAAAAAAAAAGGGCAGAAGAACTCCTGCTGGCAGAGCTGCATCTCTACTAGAACAGGGGGTGTGGGGAGGAATTTCAGCTATGGGGGCTATGGCAGCAGGAGCCAAGCAGGGTAGACTAAACCATTCTGAGACGCCGATTCTATGAATGATGCCTGAAATAGGTAGCAGCCCACCCACAGAGCAAGCAACTTATAAAACTCAGCCTGGTAAACAAGGTCTATGAAGGCCCTGAGCAAAAAAGAACCTGATAGCCCAGCTTAGTAGCCAAGTTTTCTGTCCTACTTTGCAAATGCACCTTTGAAAATCCTGATAGAAGCCTATTTTGAGGATAATAGGAGTGAAGGGGAAGGCATTCACAAAAGAGGATTTACACCAAGGAATAGTTCAGATAGAAGTGAGAGTGCAGTTTACAAGAGAAACTTATAGCAAGATTCAGGCAGGGTAGTCTGGTGTTGAACCACACTTGATACAAGACAAGAGGGGGACACTGACAGGGCAATTCAGTAAGAGGACTATAGTAGCAGCAGTGCACTGACTAGACAGGGACTAGCTGGCAGGATAGGATGTACAGTCATGAGGGAACATGACACTTTTCAAAAAACAAAAACAAAACAAAACTTAGCAGGTACCTACTATTCACTGCTTAGTGCATAGTAAAAAATAACTACTCTTCCCTTGGCACAAAGATCTACCGAAGACTTCATTAGCTGCATGGGTAAGGTCTTCCTCTTCAGAAAACCATGTATTATAATATTTACAAAATTGTACTGAATACATTAGGTCTGGCTGACCCTTTAGGCAAGGTTGCAATACAAACAACTATGCCTATGAGCCATCCCCACCAAGTCACTATACTGCGTGCTCATCCACAGGCAGCTCTGCACAGCTCCCTTACAGCAGCTCTGCTAGAAGACTGCAGGAGAGCACCAACTGCTGAACAGACTGCAAGTGTCCTTAGCTAGCTGCTGGGCAGCTGAGCTAGACTTTGCTGACAAAACTTAGAGGCGAGGTTCTAGTCTAGGATGCCCTGGAACAGTCATGAGCCACAGCAAGACTTAAGCTGCACAACCATGTTGGGAGACTAAAAACTCATTTTCGCCTGAGATCAGAGTGAATTTGAAGCTAGGCAAAGCAGAAGACTGAAGCACTATAAAGTGGAATTTCTATTGAGTCTGTCTAGACAATTAGGGAGCCTGAATGCAGAATGGTTTAAACATTAAACCTTGATGCATGCCTCAAAAAATGCCTTTTGCTTGTTTTTTAATATAGAAAAATACTAGAGAAGTATTCTTCTGTTGCAAAGAACTTGGAAAGACCAAAACAGCAGAATGCTTTTAATGCTAGGGATTTCTACTTGAAATCTCTGGGGGTTTTCCAAATCACGTTTACACACCTAACAGTGCTAACATTGCATGGCACTCCACATCACCCCTGAAAGGATGCCAGGGCATTCCAGGGTGCTGTGGCACCCTGGATGAGAACCACTGCCCTAGACAGAAACAATGCAATACATTCATGTTGTGACACATGCCCAATATACACGTATAGACATGCCTGGCTACTGGAAAACATATCCGCACGTGTTAGACTTCCAAGTTTCCAGATATACCCTTCTATCTTTTACTCAATAGGCAAGACGGAAGTAGAAAGCTTCTAACATGTCACCAGAATATTAAAGCACAAGCCTGTAGAAAACTTGTGTCGTTTATACAATACCAGGTGTATATGTAAAACTGTATAACCCGAAACAGTAGAATGTGCTGCGTTGCAGGATCAAAACACCTGAATTGCTTCATGTGCAGAACTCCAAATCCAGGTATCCTTCAGCCAGCTGCCCAGATATTAGGTGCTCAGAGGCTTTGGGGCACTGATACCCTATACATTTAAATATAAAGAACTGAAAGTTTTGAGGCAATGGAAAGTAACTTTGATAATGAAGTAAACACATGGTACAGAGAATACAGTGACTTTATCATGTGTTCTGCACAGGAAACAGCAGCTTTAGATAGTTACTTCTTGAATGCTGAAGATAACCTGGTGCATGGACCGCATGATTGCATCAGTGCTATGTACATGTGCACAGGTCCTGCCGATAACTGCAGAAGTTCGAACCCAGCTCATTAGCTGGGTGACTGAATAGGCAGGCTTGAAATCATGCTTCCCCTACAGAGTGGATTTAATTGCAAAGTCACCGGGGTAAGCCTGAAGGCATTTTATTGAGGTTGAAGAAAAAGAAAAGGTAGGAAGGAGATAAGTTAGAGCTCTAGAAGAGGAATCCTTGACATAATGCAGTGTGTAAATCAGAGATTCCCAACCACCGGGACGTGGCAAAATAATAGGCTGCAGCAGGTTAACCTCAGGTTCGTGGCACAAGTCCCCCCTTGCAGCCCCATCTGTCCACCCAGATGAGCGGCTTCTGGGTTCACAGCTGAGCTTCTGGGGTTAAAGCTGGACAGCAGGGGAGCCCCGGGAGGGAGGCAGCTCGCTCCGTGCACCCAGTCTTGCTTCCACCGGGCCACGGTAAAAAAACGGTTGGGAACCACTGGTGTAGATGAAGGAGTGCTAGGATGCCCCATAATCTGTTTCACTAGCTCCATCTGGAGGCTATTTTCTTTTTACCTATGACTGCAAAATCACTGGTAAGGGGACATGAAGTGAGTGGTTGAAGTTACTTGGTTCTAGACTTAAGTGTAAGGGGGTGGGGTAGGGGGTTGCTAACAAAACAACCAACTTATTGAGCAAGGAAAAAAAGTAGTGGCTCAGAGAGACTATACCCAAGCCCAGGCATTATGTACATGGAAATTTAAAAAAGGTGAACAGCTATCACAGCAACATACTTATTTCTTTGTTTACAAGACAAAATTTAATAAACATTTCTATAAAGGTCCCTTACATATAAATGCCCTGGCTGGCTCAGACTTTCAAGTCTAGTACCCTGTTGCCAACAACAAATGCTTCAAAGAAAGGTCCAAGAAGTTACACAGCTACATAACCTGTACCTTGTAAAGATATCAGGCCGAATGGAGCAAGGGTTAGATGCCTTTAATACTTTTTTTCATGTCATATGTAATTAGACTGAATCTTGTCGCTAGAGAATGTTCTTTTCTCTAAGAACTGAGCAAGATTCAGTGAGGGACTGGATATATCTGCAAGTAACAAGAATATCCAGAATTATAGTCAATGCTGTAAAGTATTTCCTTTGAGTGGTATTAGGTCACCATTAAATTTCATTGAATGTCCTCCTGTCCTTTATTCTCTCATAAAGGAAGAGAAACTCCTGATGCACCATCTCCAAACAACTGATTTTTTACATTCCTTTGTCATATCTTCTTTTGTGGCTTTAAAGGTAAGCCACCCTAATTTTTTTTTCAGTTTTTCATCCGAGATTTTTTTCCACACCCTACATAATCTCATTTCTTAGCATTCCTTGCCAATTTCACATGAAGGTCTTTTGTATTTGAGTTCCAAAAGCTTCAGCAGCATTGCTTTAATTTTTCTTTAAAATGAAACAAGTTTTATTAAGAAAACTCTTGAATTCTGGGTCACAGTTGCCCTCATAATGACTTCTTAAGTATCAGAAACATTAGCTTTTTCATGTTTATTATATAAAACTAGGCCCGACTCATCAAGCATGATGTAGAGATTTTGTTTTTATATACAAAAGGAAAATACACAACTATTTTGTTTACACATTTTCACATCAAACAAAGACCAGCCCAACTGCAGAAGGGAGGGATGAAAAAAGAATACTGTGGGCAAGATCTGGGAGTCTTAAGATTTTTTTTATAAAACAAAAGCACAAAAGCAGTGAATAGGAGGTAACTACCAGAGTGAGTGTTGATGCCCTGCAACCCCGAACAGCAAATGGAGAGACGACTCTTTTGCCACTCACTCAACAGTATATGGGGAAGCTGACCGAGGTGGCTCTGGGGTCAGAGAGACCATGCTGCTTCGTAGAGAGCAGGGGAGGCTTAATAGCCATATTTTTCATTCAGATGAGTCTTCCCATCTCCACTTTGACCTGATTGACAAAGAAAAACAAAACAAAACAAACAGCACTGCCCTTCAAGATCAACTCATAGCAAAGAATGAAACTTTATCCCTGGAGAGCACTTGTCAGACAGGCAGAAAGAGGATAACAACTAAGACTTGGATTCCACAACACCAATCTCCTTTTGACACATGCTTAAAATACTTACCAACAGCAGAGGCAATATCTATGCAAGGTTACAAAATCTTTTCCATTGATATGGTTTCTTTAATGTCCCCATTATGGCAGCTCAGACAAGTAACAAATCCTCCTATGTCTACCCTGGGGGTCTTCACTACCCTGGGGGTCTTCAAGAGGAGGTTAGATGAGTATCTAGC
>NW_005842457.1:706636-708469 GCF_000455745.1 Alligator sinensis | reverse complement strand
ACTCTTTCCTGCTTATGCAGGGGGTCGGACTCGATGATCTATTGAGGTCCCTTCCAACCCTAACATCTATGAATCTATTAGCAGACTGGAAAAACTTGCTCCTTCCAAAGAGGAAACTGGCCAGACACAAATAGGTCAGATACTCTTTTGGCCAACAGAGGCAGGAATCTTATTCTGGTTGATTAGTTTAGTACTGGAGTGCAGTCCTTGTATTACAGCAGAATTCACTTCACTTAGGCCTACATTAGCGCTCTCCTTGGTAAACTTTATTCCTCATCTCCTCTCACTCAGAAGACAATTGATGTTATACGCCCCTAATTGTTTGTAATTTTTAATGATGCAATGATACATTCACATGTTAAAGTATGGATGTTCAGTAACTGAACATTCATGGCAGCATTAAAAGAATTACTGCATGTTAAACAAAAATACTTTGAAAGCCAGTTGGAAGGAAAGTTATTTTTTTTTCTCCAGCCCCCAAATCAAGTTGGACTTAATGAGTCATTAAGTTAACGAGTCATTCTCTACCTTCACAACCAAGTCAGACTTGTCTCTCCAGAACACAGGAATCAAGGTGCAAGTAGCTTGGGCCAGGAAATCCAGAACAAACTGCAGGGGGGCAGTGCCAAAAAGTGTTGAATGCTCACAGCTGCCAAAGGACTTCAGTGAGAACTGACAACCCTCTAAAAATGCTGGATTTAACTATTGTGAGCTCAAAGATCCCTTTTTACCAACACCACCTTTGCTACGCTGTGAATGAGACCACAATAAAGTCTACATGGGCACTTGGCATCTCTGGGGCTGTCTACAATCATTCTGAGGGACAATGGCAGTCCTCTACAGAAGTGTAAGAGTGATGTTGTAGCTGTGATGGTTCAGAAATTATGCAAGACAAGGATTTCATAGGATGAGATCTTTTATTGGATTAACTAAATAGGTGACAGAGAGTTAGACAAGGTTTTGAATGCAAGATGTTCTTTGTCAGGTCTTTGCTTTCAAAAGCTTGTCTAACTCTCTCTCAATTACACAGCTGATCCAATAAAAGATAATCACCCTAAGAAATCCTTACATCCTCTATAGACACTTGAGCTGACTAGGTTAAAGTGCAACAACGGCAACAAAGTTGTATGAGTGTGGGCTGCACAGGCCTACCTACAACACTAGATATTTAATTTGTGGCTGAAGCCTTTGCTACTATGATTTCACTGTTGCTACTGTGATTTCACTGTTTCACCCCAGGGCAAAGGAGACTAAAGCTGGTCTGGGTGTGTTTATATTGCAGTGGTTTCCCTCGTGTCAACAGTGACTTGCTAAGAGATTCTTCACACACACACACACACACACACACACACACACACACACACACACACACACACTTCCAGAGTATCTCCATATGCTTGGGCAAATTAAGCCATTGTACAAAATGGCCAGCATTTCATTGTAGGACTAACAGCAGCACATGCACCAATATAAAAAATGTTAATTAGCATTCATAAAAGTGCACTGTATGATTATTTTAGATTTTTTTAAAGCAAAAAAATCACATTTCAAAGGCACCATGACTATTCTGCAAATAACTTTTGGATGTTGAGGAGTAGAAAGCCAATAGGAAACAGTTTGATACCTGCAGGAGGCATCCACATGCAATAGTCTGGGTCATCTTCTGGGTAATCTGATGAGGAAAACACTTGATGGACCTGACAAGAGAAGCACAAGAAGAGATTTTTAAAGATAAAGCATGCCTACCACAAAGTCCCACTGGAGAGCTTCATTACAAAGTTAAAGCAAGTGATGAGAAGGAAAGGTGTTACTGGGAGATGGGAACCAAAAGAT
>NW_005842457.1:706358-706626 GCF_000455745.1 Alligator sinensis | reverse complement strand
GAATGTAGAGGAAAGAGAAGACCCAATTCCATTTGCAAATATATCCATATATTCCCAAGGAAATCAAGTGTTGAGAGTCCTAATGAGGACAGGCTTGTTTATAATAATCCTGAAATCAAATCTGTATTAAGAGTTTCCTGGGAGGCCTAGTCTCCTGGGAAGAGTCAACATACTGACCCTGAGTCTGACTGGTTGAATTAAGCTTACATACAGAATCAGTTTTTGCAGTACACACATTTTGTAAGACTCGCTTTTTTTTTTTTTTTGG
>NW_005842457.1:683605-706348 GCF_000455745.1 Alligator sinensis | reverse complement strand
GGGGGGGAGGAGGGGGGAAAAAACTTTTCACACTTAAGAAAAAGTCCATTTTGAGCAGCGACCCAGTGCCGAAAATGTCACCCAAAAGGTAAGACCATGTGCAAAAATGTGATGCAAACATAATTAAAGGCATTGGGTATTATTTTAGCGTTAAGCATTATTCTATGCATAACATGGGTCACCTTAAGCTGAAGCAGTACAAATGTACTAATCCTGCCCTCAATATGCTTCCATGGAACAATGGAGAACCATCTTTAAAAGATATACCCATTCCATCTGTGTTGAATTCTTTGGGAAGGATCAGGTAATTACAATGGCTGACTTCATATTACATTTCTTTGTTAGGTGATCTAGCCATTTTACAATGGCTGGAACACCAGACAAAGCCAAACCAGATGCCACTACATAAACTGTCATATCAGATCAAACCAGTGATCCACTGGTCCACTAGCCAGTACACAATGCATTGCAGGAATGTATAAGATCCTCACAATTAGACTAATATTTTCCCCCAAGAAAATTTCTTTCTAAGCCATATGTCCTGAAATATGAAGAATTTGTTACCTAATTTTGTGCTAGAAATCCTTTCCTTCCTTCTTCATGTCATCGTGGCAAGGTATTTAGCAGAATTCACAGATTGCTTGGAATCTGACAGGCTGTGCCATGAGCGCTTTTGCTGTGGCCTCAAAAATTTGTGACCTCTGGTCTGTCAACCATGCGCCTTAATGCCTGTACCACCCCCATCCCCAAGCTAGAAATGACTCACCTTCTATGGAGGTAAACAGAAAACTCCTCACCCCTTGGTTCCCATTTACAATAGTTTTACAAGGTTAATTATAATCTTTTCCAGGACTCCCAGAAGGCTGAGTTTGAAAGGGCAGGACATACAAGCTACAGTTGCCATTTCACGTGTTTGTTGGTCAGCTGTACCAGTTTACCAGGCCAGTGGTGCTCAACTGTACCTGACCTGGTACACAGGGCAACATTATCTGGCCTATAGAGCTCCCCCTTGGGTCAGAAATTTGGCAGCAGGGAAGCGATAATTAACACTGCTACCGCTCCCCCACTGCCAAATTTTCAGACCTGTGGGGAGCCCAGCAGCCTGGATGACATGGCTCTGTGGGCTGGATCTGGCTCGTGGGCCAGGGGTTTAGCACCACTATACCTGGCTAAGATCTCTGCTACATCAGCCTTTGGGCAACACCTCCCATTCTAATCCACAAAACAGCTCTGCAAATCATGGGCCTGGACCCCACAACCCCCCATATTTTATGGTAAATTAACAAAAGTACAAATGAATGAGTGTTAGCAGAAGCATGTCATCATAATGCAACACAGAGAAGCAACTCTAATATTGGAAAGGGAGCATCACAACTGGACTGAAAAGTTGCCCAGCTTGACTATAGCTTCTATGGATCCACCTGAAGAAAAAGAGGGAAGAGCATCTTTGCAGACAGGCTCATTAACCTAGCGAGGAGGTTTTAAACTAGGTTCACTGGGTGATGGAGACCAAAGCCCTGAGGTAACTGGGGAGGTAAGTCTGGACCACCAAACCAGGAGGATGAGGATCTCTTCAAACAGCTAGCAGAAGTTTCTTGATTATAGGCCCTGGTTCTCATGGGGGAGGACTTCAATCACCCTGACATCTGCTGGGAAGGCAATACAGCAGTGCACAGGCAATCCAGGAAGTATTTGGTGAGCGTTAGGGACAACTTCCTAGTGCAAGTTTTGGACAGTCCAATTAGAGGCCATGTTCTTTTTGACCTGCTGTTCACAAACAGGGACGAACTGGTGGGAAATGTAGAAATGGACAGCAACTTGGGGAACAGTGCCCATGGGATGATGGAGTTCAGGATCCTGAGGAAAGGAAGGAAGAAGGACAGAGTATGGACCCTGGACGTCAGAGAAGCAGATATGACTCCCTCAGGGAACTGATGGGCAGGATTCCCTGGAAAGCCAGTCTGAGGGGGAAAGGAGTCCAGGAGAGCTGGCTGTACTTTAAAGAAACCTTACTGAGGGAACAGGAATGAACCATCCTGATGTTCAGGAAGACTAGCAAGTATGGCAGAAGACCAGCTTGGCTTAGCAGGGAACACTTCAGTGAGCTAACACACAAAAAGGAAGCTTACAAGAAGTGGAAACTTGGACAAACAGCTAGGGAGGAATATAAGAGTCCTGCTCGGGCATACAGGGATGAAATCAGAAAGGTCAAAGCACACGTGGAGTTGCAGCTAGCAAGGGACATGAAGGGTAATGAGAAGCATTTCTACAAGTATAATCAGCAACAAGAGGAAGATCAGGGAATGTGTGGGCCCTTAACTGAACGGGGAGGCAACCTTGTGGCAGATGAGGAGGAAGAGGCTGAAGTACTCAATGCCTTTTTTACTCATCTATAACAGCAAAGTCAGGTCCCAGGCTACTGTATCTGGCAGTAGTTTGGTAGGAGGTGAGCAGCCAACAGTGGTGAAAGAACAGGTTAGGGGCTGTTTAGAAAAGCTGTACACATACAAGTCCATAGGGCCAAATGCAATGCACCTGAGGTTGCTGAGGGAGTTGGCTGATGTGATTGCAGAGCTGTTGGCCGTCATCTTTGCAAACTTGTGCTGGTTGGGAGAGGCCCCGGATGATTGGAAAAGGGCATGATTTTTAAAAAAGGGAAGGAAGAGGATCCTGGGAACTACAGACCAGTCAGTCTCACCTCAGTTCCTGGAAAAATCATGGAGTGGGTACTCCAGAAATCCATTTCTAAGCACTTGGGAGGAGAAGGTGATTAGGAATGGACAGCATGGATGCACCATAGGCAAGTCACGCCTGACCAACCCGATTGCCTTCTATGACTGGCTCGGTGGATGTGGGGAGAGAAGTGAACTTGATATACCTTGACTTTAGTACGGCTTTTGATACCGTCTCCCACAACATTCTTGGAAGCAAGCTAAGAAAGTGTGGGCTGGATGAATGGACTGTAAAATGGATAGAAAACTGGCTGGACTGTTAGGCTCAAAGGGCAGCAATCAATGGCTCCATGTCTAGATGGCAGCTTGTATCAAGTGGAATACACTTAGTGGCTGGTGATGACACCAAGGTGGGGGTAGCAGTAGATATGCTGGAGAGTAGGGCTAAGATTCAGAGAGACCTCAGCAAATTGGAGGAATGGACTAGAAGAAACTACATGAGAAGTGCAAAACCCTGCACTTAGAAGGGAGGAATCCCATGCACCGCAACAGGCTAAGCAGCAGATCTGTAGAAAAGGACCTGGGGGGTTACAGTGGACAGTAAGCTGAATGAGCCAACAGTGTGCCCTTGCTGCCAAGAAGGCTAATGGTACACTGAACTGCATTAGTAGCAGTACTGCCAGCAGATCAAGGGAAGTGATTCTTCCCCTCTAAAACCTCGTTACCCAAAGACCGAGTTTTATCCAAGACACAACAGACTTTCTGTGAAAACTCAAAAACAAACCATCTTCCCAGCAATTCCCTCCTAGCCACCATTGATGTCATCAGCTTATACAGCAACATCCAACATCAGGATGGCATCCAAGCCTGCCTATCTACAAGAGCAAGATTACAACTCAGAGTACAGACCTCAAGGTATTAACTGAACTTACACACTTTATCCTCACACACAACTTCAGTTTCAACAACCAACACTTCCTCCAGACCATGGGCACAAGTATGGGCACCAAATGGCCACACAATATGCCAACCTTTTTATGGCCTACCTGGAAGAAGAATTCCGCAAAAACTGCACCACCAAACCCATGCTATACCTGTGATATATAGATGACGTCATCATTTGGACCAAAAACTTGCAGTCTCTGGTTGATTTTCATCACAAATTCAACAATCATCATCCTTCAGTCAGACTATCTTTTGAATACTCCAGCACCAACATTTCCTTTTTAGATGCTACGATCAATATCCAAAATGGTAAAATATAAACCACCATATACAAGAACCCCATGGACCAACTTACATATCTACACAGAACCAGCAATCACCCTAAACATTCCAAAAAAAGCTGTAATTTACAGCCAAGCTCTCTGATACCACCAAATCTGCACTGAGGAGAACACCCATGATAGTCACCTTACAAATCTCAAAAGGGCTTTCATTCAACAAGGACACTCCTTCAGAGAGAGAGATTGCACTGTTGAAAGAGCCACACAGATGCCACACAAAGAATTACTGCAGTACAAAAAGAAAATCCCCACAAAACACACACCATTAGTTATGACATACCCTCCTTTCCTGGCACCTATATAGAAAATCCTCAAACAATTACAACCCATACTAGAAGACCAAATTTTTAAAGAGATCTTTCCAGAACTACCCATCCTAGCCTTTAACAATCACTAAACCTCATCATCAAAACCAAACTTCCGGTGACCCAAACCACACTAAAAGGATCTAGACCATGCCATGACAAGAAATGTAAAACCTGTCAACACTTCTCCATCACCCCCACAATAACTATACCCCACAACAGAACCATCACCATTCCTGGATCTTACACCTGCACCTCAAGAAATGTAATACATCTCATGCAGTGCACCAAATGCCCTGAAAATATGTAGAAGAAACCAAACAACAATTGCGAGCCAGAATGAATGCACGCCACAAATCCATCAAAGACAAAATTACTCAATTACTTGTGGATGTACACTTCTCATAAGACAATCACTCCTTCTCCAATGTCTCAGTTCTAATCCTCAAAGGGAATTTACAAAACTCCTTTCGTAGACGAGCCTACAAACTTCACTTCATAACTCTACTGGATACAAAAAGTCATGGACTTTAAATATAGACATTGGTTTTATGATGCATTACAACCTGCCTGACATCTGATACTCCAGGTAATCTGCCTTCAGCTGATCACTTGCATTCCTCAAACATTCCCCCCTCCGCCCCCCCCAAATCTTTACTCATTGTCTGCAGAACTTCCACTCATTTGCATTTTCCCAGACCTGCTTGTTGTAAATTAGTTTCTTTTCTACCTTGGAGAACACGTAACACCAGCAGTTTCCTTATGCCTGACAAAGGGTGTTTGTGCCCCAAAGCTTGCAAAACACTTTTTCCAACTATTTCGCTTGTCTATAAAAGATATCACACCTACCCAAAAAACCTTGCCTGCCTATGTTCCCTTCTATTCAGCACTGGTAAGGTCACATCTGGGTACTGTGTCCACTTTTGCCCCTCCCCCCCAAGAAGATGGACAAACTGAAGATTCCAATGGAGGGCAATGAAAATAGTGAGGGGGCTGGGGCACATGACTTATGAGAAGCTGAGGCAACTGGGTTTACTTAGCCTGAAAAGATAAGACTGAGGTGGGATTTAATAGCACCCCTGAAGGGTGGTTCCAAAGAGGATGGAACTAGATCTCAGTGGTGGTAACAAAACAAGGGAAGTTAGAGTTAGATATCAGGAAAAACTCTCACTAGGAGGGTAGTAAAGTACTGGAACAGGTTACCGGCAGAGGTTGTGGAATCTCCATCCTTGGAAGTTTTTAAGAGTAGCTAGACAAAGCCTTGGCTGGGATGATCTGGTTGGGGATGGTCCTGCTTTAAAGCAGGTGGTTGGACTAGAGGTCCTGAGGTCCTTTCCAATCCTTATTTTCTATGATACCGTCTCGATTGCTAGGTGATACCTTCTTACAAGCTATACTCATTGATAACTTGCAAAAGCTCTCCATTGCGTCCAGTTCACTAATTTTGCAAGAGGAATGGCATCTTGCATAATGGAAAAGACTTATTTGCAACTATCTTCAAATAAAACCAAGATACTATCCCATTTCATTAACAGGGAATCCTCTCAGGCTCTTTACAGTGGGAAATGTTTCCTCTGTATGAAAATAATTCTGGTACCATTACTTACCTTGCTTAGGCTATTAACTGCTTTCATTTTTTTGGGTCCCTCTTCAGATTTTCTTTTCCATATTCCAGATGCTGGGAAGAAATAAAACTGGTGTTTTACATGACATTGCATTGCTCGTAGACTATGAACCAGCCGCTCTAACAGAAGAGAGTTTATGAAGGGCCAACTTGGGAAAACACAAAACAAAACAGAAAAAAAAATGAAACAGACTCATTATTCTCATGGCACAAAAATTCAGCTCTGATCTTTTGATTAGGTTTTTACTGTTAGTAATTTATTGAGCTAAAATCATTTTAGCTCATTGGCAAATACAGCTTAGTGCATACACTCTAATTAGTCTCATGCTTGCCAGGGATAGGTATTAATGATCTAACAGGCCTTTTCCAACTCTTGTTATTAGAAATACATGTTATACAAATCAAACTTCTGGAAAATTACATTAGGATACAGCAATAAAACTGGAGCCAAGAAATTTCTCAGACACTGGACATCAAATTCCTGCACTGCAGAAACTTTATATCAAAAGTTGGAAAGACTCTTTAGGAAACATTAGTATCAATGTACTAACAAAAATCATGTCTAAATTCAGAAACAACAGGTAGTGGAAGAGAACAGCTTGACAGAAAGGACAAATACCCTTGATTTTCCTACTGCTTACTCTAATCTTGAGTCACTCTTGTGCCTAACTTGAAACAATAAGAGGAAGAAAGAGTCTTCTTGAAGAATCAGTGCTGGGTGGGGGAGAAAAGAATTCATATATATTTGTTCTACATGTTCGTATGCCAAATTGGGGCTTGGCTCTTGAGCAGCAGTGTATTTTTTGGGTTCTTTTTTCTTTAAAAGAAGAGTGGTAACCCTCAAGTAACTCCTGCAGCACATGCTAATGCTGTATGGTACTCAACGGCATGGACAAAACTCTTCCCACACATCTCCCCTTTCTACTATGCTTGGCTCCTGTAACAAGGGAAGGATAGGAATGCAATTTTCTATGCTAGCATCTCCCTCAAATGTTTCTGCTGTGATGCTACCATGTTAAAATAATTCTGAGTTTATATTGTACCAGTCATTCAAGGACTCAAAGCAGTTTACAAATAGAAGGCAAGGATTGGGGGAAGAGGGTGCAAATAATTGAGTTTAAAGTGCCTTGTCTTTGTCACATGCTGGGCTCCTAATCCCCTGCTTTACAGACTAAATAATGCTGTTTTTTTCTTTTAGTCTGTATGGACAATAAATTATTTGGTTAACGTGGGGCAGCACAACTTGAGTCACAAACTGCACTGCTCACCTTGGGGCTTCTCTTGTGAGGGGCCAGTTTGAGATGCATGTTCTGAAGTCTTGAGCTCCTTGCTGGTTGGAAAACAAACCTCTATAAAACACAAGGAAAGTCGGGGGGGAGGGGGGGAAACAAGCTTCAGACATTATGGCAAACAAAACATCGGTATCCCCAAACACTTCACACTAGGATATGCTTGGCCATGCTCATTTCAAACCCCACAGAAATGAAATGCAATGTTAGGGGAGACTTTCAATGACCAACAAAGCCAGTTTTAATAAAAAGCCTATAGTTCTAAGAACTTGGCCATATCACATGGAACGTTGTACACTACAGGCAAGGAGTTTACACTACAGGCAGAGTTTCTGTTCCATCAGCAGCCACAGAACTGACAGCAACATTATGCCTGAGTTTTCACATGAGCAGAATCAGCAAATGGAAAAAGGCTGAATTATGGATATGAACTATAAAAGCAATGAAAATTCTTGCCCTTGCAATTTAAAAATTATTCTCCTTTATAAACAATCATTGGAAGCTTTTCACTGACACCTGCTTCCTATTAATCATCCCCTCCCTACTAATAATGCTATATATTTTGTAAATATAGAGCCCTACTTAAGTATTAACCCCCCCACTTAACCTTAATACTGGTTTATCAACAGAGGGCTCTCCTCAATGAGCCCTACGGAAATTTCTGTTATTTCACCAAAACTGTGGGGAAACTGACTGTTGTGTAGAGTTTTGACATGAACCAGGTAAAAAAAACAAACAAAAAAACAGATGTCTTGGACCTGTTGGCACCCACACTGAACTCTCAGTTGCAAAGCTGCAAAAAGGGAATCTGCAAAGTGTCATAGGAATGTCAGTGAATCAAAGCCCCAGTTGTAGTTAGCTCTGAAGAATTCAACAGTTGCACAATCCAGTGTAAAACAGGGAAATCAAAGGCATGTTTACCACGAGTAGAATCCAAATTCTTGCTCTTACAAGGAGAGCTAGGAGGAAGTTGAATCTCTTGTTCCATTTCTTCCTCTGCTGCCACTTTCACCTCTGGTTTCTTGTTCCTGCTGTTTGTTGCTTTCATCTCCTGCTCCTCTTCCTCTTCCTCCTCTTCCTCCACTTCTGGCCCATCATCTTTCATTTTTAAGATGTTTTCAGGAATATCTGGACGCCTGATGGGCATCTTCTGTGGGGCAAAAGCAAACAGATGCATGGATACTTGAATAATACTGCAAAGAGCAGTACAGAAGACTTCGATCTACGACAGGTAGAAGAGTCAAGACAGACACTACAGGGCAAAGTATATGTTTCGTCACAGGAAGAACTAGTAAAGTAACACACCTGGGTGGAAAAAAAATTGGCTGGTCCCAAGAAAAAGGTTATAGGAATCACAGTAGGTGAAAATGGAGGAAGGAGCCTTGCTCTCCTCTGAAAAAACAAGTAGTCCCCTTGTAGAGACATATTCGCAACAGATTCAATGGTACATTTGATCTTAGTCAAAAAGGAAATGAAGGGAAAGCTTCAGGCTAGAGGATAACTTCAGTCTGGTGTCTTCACCCAACTTACCCCTAGGCTTCCAGTTTTCAGCCTGAATTTGCTTCCCCCTTTCATTGCCCCAAAGAGAGGCAACGTTAGCTTTTTAGGCTTGTTCTCCGTTTCCAGACCACGACTCCCAGTCCTAGCATAAATCGGATATAAAACTAGTTAGCACATTCAAAGCCCAAGGCGAATGTCTTCACATCAATCCTTTTCAGTTAAGAATGGAAATATCTGTAGAACAAAATAATCCTAGGAAACAAGGACCCAAACCCCTGTATGTGATATTAAGTGTTCACTATTGCAGTGTACAGGGATGAGTTGCAGGAAATACATTAGTGGGGTGGGGGGAGAGTTGTAATAGGAGTCAGACACTTGGCCAAAGCTAGAGGGACCCCTAAGACAACCTCATTAATATACAAGCTAAACTACTACTTAAGTAATTATACTTCACCTACCTAAATTGTCTCACCATTGTCTACTGATAAGGTATACACTTTGTCTTCAACTTGTGTTGTGCTATGCCCTGTCTGAACAGCTGCAACAATTAGTTGCCAGGATGTAGCTGCAGTTCAGCAAGTGAATCAACTGGTCTTTGCATCATGTGTCCCTTTTTTCCTCCCCGCATTTAAAAGTGCACAGGGATCCTTCAGGATGACAGGCTATTGAGAAATGCCATCATGTATGCACATGCACCAAAGAAACCCGATTATACTACTTCAATTTTATTGCTGCTGTGTCAGCAACTGAATCATTCCCCTGATTGGGCAGCAAGTCCAATAGCTAGGTGACCCTTCAAAATGATGAGGGATGGTACATGAGGTAGTACCCAAGATAGAATCTGCTCCTGTTACATCTCAGCAGCGTTCTGCCAGGCAGAATCACAATTCCATGTGCACAACATACAATGGTTACCGCTCTATACATTGGCCAAAACTCACTGGGACTTCAACTCTGGCAGTTCGGCAGGCTTAACGAGCTTTATTAACCCTTTCAGCCTCTGTTGCTCTTTCCTGAGTTCAAAGGTCCGCAAATGAAGCTTTTTTCGTGCCACACTGTCTAAGGTGGATCCTGCTTTTATTTCAGTCATGAACTCATCCAAGGAATCCTGAGCTGCTGGCTTGGACTGGCCTGGGCAAGATAAAGGAAAAAATAGATATGCTGAAAAGGGGGAGTGGGGTAGGGGGAGCAGAGACATGGCGCATACAGCACATTTTGCCCTTAAATACTGAGATGTACATGATCAGACCCAAAACAGATAATGGGATGAAACAGGAACATAGGGATAAAAGCTATGAGGCTATTTACTTTACTACCAACTTGTCCATTAAGAAGAAAATTATTGATAACAAAAAATAAGATTGAAAGTCAAATACACAGAGATTTTCATTGAGCTGCACTGAAGTATGCGAGAATTATTAAGCAGGCACATCAGCAGTTAGTTCTGAATGACTTTAGAGAGTGATTTGTAAGCCACTACCGAGATCCTTCTGACAACCACTTAATCTCTACAAGTGCTTGGTAAGAGGTGTTGTAATTCAGCCTGTCATTCACTCATCCATCCATCCACACTCTTAGACATAAGTCAAGTAATCACTTAGAGAAAGCCAGAGCTCTATAAAGAGGCTTCACAGAGTCATGTTACTGAACAACTGTTATCACAATGGTGGGCTGCCAAAGTTGGTTGTAATCAATGTATGGGCTTCTGGAAGCTACTGCCTGCATCTAAGATTAACGCAATATGCTGAAAAAAAGCCCACCAACCAACACAACCCCAAAAGATTATTAGTCAGCAACTCAGGCATTGCTGCTTCTCTGGAAGCAGACGAGGATAGAATGCAACTGTTCAAGTGAGGCACCAGCATAACTATAGTATTGTTTCACTGTAAGGACTAATATATTGTTGGACTTGGCAAACTGCACAGGATGCTCAGGTCCTTGAATTTCCAGTATTACTACAGTGAATATGAATCATTTTGAAGTCATGCACTGAAATTAATACATCATTCTGATTAACATCTTAGTTCTTCCTTTCTCCATTTTCTATTGCAATTTGATTTAGCATCTACCTTGTAAAGTATTAGTTCCTGGTACAATTGTTTTTCATCAGGAAAAAACTTGGATTCCCACCTTTCAAAGTGGATAACGCATTATCTTCTACAGTTAGTCAATCATGACCTGTCTACCATGGACATTATATGGAAAAGACTGCCACAGATATACTCAGCTGACAGATAAATCTGAGTATTTTCAGGAGTAGTAAGCTTCTTCAAGCTGTGGTCCAAGACAAACTCTCAGAAATAAAGACATCAATCTGAATTAGAATTGGTGTTGTGTTGGTTTATGGAAAATAAATATCAGTTACATCTTGCACAAAGGAAAGCAGAACTGCCAAAAGTTGAAATAGATTACCTTTATGATGCCTACCCTGTCATGATCCCCTGACCCATTGCACACTTTCAAGCACTTTGCTTTCTAATACTCCTTTCTGGGAGAAGTTATGAGTGATGAAAAGGACCATCTTGCTGGAAGCAGCTTTCTGCCTCCACAACTCCCATCCATCCTAGAAAGGATCCCCCTGCTTTGGGGCCCTGCAAAGTAGAAAGTTTGGAACCCAAACTCTGATCTTATGCATCAAGAAGTTCACTGGCTAGGCCAGAACCTACACTTCAACATTACAGGTGCACCGATAGAGATTTGGGGGGCTGATACCGATAGCAGATTTTTAAGGAGGCATATCGGCTGATACCGTTCTGATTTCCAATACAGCTGTGTCCAGCTGGTAAGTCTGTTGTGGGGGAGGGAAGGGGTGTGGGGACGCAGATCAATGCCCCTCACAATGTGGGAGGGAGTGGGGCTGGTGCTGCCCAGCTGGGGCAGAGTGGGGCCCAGGACAGAGCAGCCACTTGCTTGGGGTGTGTGGGGAGGCTCCTGCTGCTGTATGCACCCTGGGATGAGGTGGGGGGCCAGACCTGTGCGGGAAGGGAAGGCCCAGGGGCGGAGGGGGGTGCTGCAGCTGTGGGCTGGGGCTGTACCAGGCTCTTCCTGGCATGTGGGCGTGGGGCAAGTGGTGGCGGTGCTGGGGGGGGATGGGGGGCTGCAGCCACCCCAAGTTTTGCTGTAGGCCTCCTGTAGCCCCCTCCCAGCACTGCCACTGCTGCCCACCCTGAGTGTAGCCTCAAGCGCAGCCCCCATGCACTGGGAAGAGCTTGGCGCAGCCCTGGCCCGCGCCCACAGCTGTAGCCCTCCCCACCCCACCCGACAGATCCAGCAGCACATGGGAGCTGCTCCCCCCTTCCCACACAAGCCATGGCTCCATCCCATGCCCTGCCCCAGCTGGGCAGTGCCAGCCCCAGCCCCAGCCCCCCTCCCTACCTCACTGTGGGGCATGTTGATCCGCCCCCGCACACCCTTCCCTTCCACTACACCAGACTTACCAATTACACATAGCTCTCCAAGCTGCCGGGCTATACTCCTTGCTGCCTACATGCTGTGCTTCGGTGGCGCATGTGCACGGGCACTTATCGGCCAAATTATCAGCTGCATCAGGCTGATATCCGATGCAATCGATTCTCTTTATATTGGTGTCAATCCAATATTGGACCGATGTATTGATGCACCTCTAATTCAACACAAGTTTCTTGGTCCTGTGCTCTTGCCATTTTTACTTTTTGCACTTGCAGTGGTAAAGATGATCTTAATAATCATCAACTGCAAATCTCAGAAATCTTTGGGTTTTTGTTCCTGAACAAAGTTTTGGAAGGTACGGAAGAAACTGTCTTCAAATTAGGTAAATTTTGCTAATACTTTTACCACCTATGAGTACTCAGTTACTCTGTTAAAAGCAAGTGGCTCACACACCCTTCTTACGTTGTCTTAAAATGTTACATGTGCTCGGATAACTTGTTTTTAGTATCATTAAGCAAACAACTGGCCCTACAGAACACAAACACAGAACCTGAACGCTGGATTAAATAATGGCTTTGGGAGTAGTCTCACGGGCTAGCTGATTCAGTGGCCTGCAGGTCTGCTCACTGCTAATGAAAATGGAGTGTGGGAAAAAGAAACATATGACAGTAGATATATATTATGCAATTCTCTTAAATTCCCTGCACACTCTCTAGAGAAGTCTTTCCAGAAGGGCTTAGTCTTACCTTTTCCTGAAGCCTTCAATTTTTCAGCTATCTCCAAAAGTTCCTTTTCAGCCTCATTTAATTTTGCAACCTATGGAAAAACCACTGGATTAGAAGATGTTTTCACTTTACATTTGAGTGTTATCATGGCAGGGAGGGAGGGAGGACCTATTACATGATTTCCATCTCTCCATGGCTAATCCCTGATCAGGTCTTGACTTCACTCCTAAATCATTTCTTACTACTTTGATAAGTGTTTGAATAGCTTACTTTCTTCCTGAGGCATCAAGATGTGTACATGCCTGAGCAACCATATAACTACCATGGGTCCTTTCCTCACCCTTGTCCTTCCTCTCGCTTCCCTGTGCATGACCCTCTTGCCAACCAGTGTTACATGTTCCTTGAAGCAGGAATGAGTTCTTGTTTTGGTTGTGCCCTGTGCACTTGTCACTAGAAATTATCTTCCAATGACCTGAAACAGTTTGGTTAAGTCTTGTTCTGATGCTTAAATTCAGACCTCTCAGACAACACGTCAAGTAGAAAACAGAACTGCACAGGCAAAAACAATGCTACACATTTACATTAGAATGGAACATGGTTACCAATTCATGTCCCCAGAGAAAGTACTTTCAAAGGTCTGCTTCAGCTTGCAAATTTCTCTTGCCTCCTCTAGTTTGCATGTAAATTCATGGTTTGTATCAGGTGACTGAAAAGTCTAAGAACTGAGTTCTGCTATCTACAGAAGGCATAAACTTTAGTACCTTCTCTCCAGCCTCCCTTGGGTCTTAAGCAGAGAGGACTCTAGAGCAAGAGTACAGTTCTCCTCCCTGGACAGTATTTCCTTCTTTACTGAAATTGCTAATTAGCACCACACTACTACCAAGTGTCATCATGGTATCCAAGTCCAAACCTCAGTTGGCAAATCTCCATATCACAAACTTGCAGCTCATTGCACATGGGCTACTGAAGCACTGGTAACAGTTTTCAGCTACTTTCATCCTGTGCTGGACTCAAAAGGCTTCCTCCACGTGTCATTACAAGTTTTCAGTCCTTAAAGCCTTCAAACCACACATTCTATGGAATCTGAACTCTAACTCTATTTTTGTGGCCTGACCCATTGATACGTAAATATGGCTTTAAAATGACAACAGATTTTTTAAATCTCTCTGACCTTCCTTCCACATTTGTACATGTATGATGCACTCAATGTGACACCCTAAATGCCTAGCCTTGCTGCTAACCTGAAGTCACACTTACCAGGGAATCGTAAGTCTCTGGTTTCTCTTCTATCTTCCCAGCTTTTTTCATTCTGTTCAGTCGTTTCTTTTCGACAGCTCCAGTTCGATCAAGGAAAGTGTCATCGTCGCTATCATAAAAATCCTCCTCTTCCCAGTTCTTTGCTTTTCTCTTCCGGGATACTGAGGATGAGGGAGGAAGAGCAAGAAAGTAATGGATGTAAAGCCTCTGAGAAACAGTTGTTTGAGGTTAGAAGCATCTATTGCTGAGTTAAGAGTAGCTAACCATTTAGTATCATACACCGAACATGTCTTTCCTGCCCATGTGCAGGGGGGCTGGACCTGATGATCTGTAAGGTCCCTTCTAGCCCCTAACAACTATGAAACTTACTCAGCATTTATATTAACAACCTTTGGCTATGTATACAGGAGGCCAAGGTTTTCTTAGTAGTTAATAACCTCCCAAAGGGAGCACCTACAGACGAGCTACTGAAGCATTTGGTCAGTCACCAACCTGCCTCTTGCCGCAGCACACCCCTAGCATCCAGTATCCTGCAAGCTTCCAACGCGCACTGTATCATTGCTTCCTTTTTCTTTCCTGAATGGGTAACCTCTGCCACCAGCTGCTTCCCTGATGCATCATCCACAGGCAACCTGTTCAGATCAAAGGGTAAAACATAAACAGTTTCCATAAGACGATACAAGAGGCTACTACATTTGTTGCATATGCATTGCTTTTTAATGTCCAACCACAGACTCTTTCCTGAAACCTATTATTTCCATATTTCCGTTTTTATAGTACTAGTCAAAGCGGAAGTGTTACTTCCACAGGCCAGTATATGCCAGAATATTTTAGGAAGTACGAGTTCCCTGTATCCAGTCCTCCATCACTGCAAAAGAGCACTGAGGAGGCAATGGCCCCATGGACATCTTGAGCATTAGTATCTCGCAAGTTTCCAAAGCTAGAAATTAATGTTTTATACCATACCGGGGCAGGGATTCTCTAAGCCACAGAAGCCATTTCAGGATAATCTGTTATCATATGATTCTGACTACCACCTAACTTTCTCCTTGTTACCACAAGATATCCATGGCCTTTTGGGAAACTTTGGAGCTGAGAACTAGTACTTAATATATCTGGAAAGGCTACAAGGGACTCCAAATAGCATACACCTCTCAGTTTAAGAGATAATGGCTGCTAAATTCTTCCTCGCACATGACAAATTTTTGGGTTTCTCAAAGTAAGGACAGCTGAAGGAGGACAAGGGTACCCCTAATTTTAGAAAGTACATACTTCACCCTGCAGAGCCAGCTATTGTGTCCACGGTCATCATATTCGTATTCTAATTCTTCCCCTAGACAAGAAACAAGACAGGTTGATGCAACTGCCCTAGTTGTAATAATAAGCAGTAATTCCCAGGGGTATGGGAAGACAGCCAGACGTAAGCAGTGAGAGAGAACAACCCTTCCTTTCCTAGATTTTCTCCTAAATGGATAGGATTTTCTCTCTCATCTATTGATGATCCCATGATCTTATTACATTCAGTTGGTTATCCTTCACAATCCTAATACCTTTTTCTAAGGCATTACTTTCCAAAAATAAAGCAGCCTATACTCTTGGTTCACATATGCATGACCTTTCATTTAGCCTGTTTTTTTAAAATACAGATATCACATGCTCCAGATTGCTCTACTGAACAGACATATCATTATCAGGGATCCTGGTTTTCTGTTTAAAAATTGCAAATTCCTTGACAAAAACACAAATTCTCTGATTAAAAAGTCAAAATCTGCAATTAAAATGAGACACCACTAGATATATAAGTATCAACTGAACACGTTTTATTGATATATTTACAGTTTTAAAGCAATTTGGAAGCCTACCAGTGCCTCAATCACTGTAATGAAATAAACTGTAAGTACCTATAACTTTTGGTATTTGATTTTAGGTTTTTTTATCATGGGAAGTCAAGAGCCTCTCCTTGCCCCCGTAGCTGACCAGGATGCAGGTCTAAGCCCCTCACTCTCCTCTCCCCCAAAAGTGCCACTGGCACTTCCAGGCACACCACTGGCACTTCTAGGTCAGCAGGACTGGCTGTGGGGATTGCTTCTCTTGGTGCACACCTTTTGTGCCATGGCCACAGCCCCCATGATCGGACCTCCGTGCTTGGGCACTTTGCCTACCTTGGCTACTCCCTGGTGTGATTTCCAGGCTTGCCTGCTTCTCTCGGGGAACAGTCTCTTTACCTCTACTCCCCACCTGAGTATTTCACCTACATGGGCTACTCCTGGGCACTGCGTCCTGGCCTATAAAGTTCCTATATCTGTCCCTTTCTGGGCCTCAGACCCCTAGCCCCAATCTTCAAGCTTCTCTGCCCTACCTCTGCCCCTCTCTGGGCTTTGGGTCCCAGGCCCTCATCTGTTTCTGGGCTCTGGCCCTTCTCTCAGGCCTTTGTCCCTCTCTACCCTGTTCCCAGACTCTGGCCTTGCTCCCAGGCCGCTGGCCCTACTCCTGTACCTATTGAGATCTCTTTCACTCCTAACTCCCATCCACAAGCCTCCAGTGCTGCTTACCCCAGCTCAGCTGTTACCAGGGAGCCCTGCTGCACAGGAGTGCCTCTTTCTGAAGCTCTCAGGGCTAGACTGCCCTGAGTTTATATGCTGCTAGCTGTGCCTCTTGCCAGTCAGGCGACTCCCTCAATTGCCACCTGAGCCCTCACTGCAGCCTCATCTCCTCCTAAAGTGACAGGTATTCATTAAGCACACATCAATACTTGCTAAAAATCATCACAATGGAGAAAATGCCCAGCCATTAAAGGACAACCAATACACATACCTTCTCTGTCAAAGAAACCCTGCACTGCCTTCCTAGGGTCCTTCATATAGAAAGCCTCTTGCGCTTCCTGATATTCAATGGCAATTGGGTTTTCTTCAGCCTCATCTTCCTCTGCATCTTCCCCTGGAAGAACACAAACAGAAGTGCAAATAAAATAGGAAAGGAGTTTGGGAAGAGGACTGAAGTGTATTTCAACCTTTACTAGGATGGAACAAGATACAAGGCACTATTTAGTACCCCCTTGTATAATAATTTTAATTTATGTTTATTTGATGAATTACCTGGCATTTTTGTATTGAGATTATGATTTTAAATTGCTGTTTATATCCTTAAAGTTTACTTCAATAGGTGAAGTTACGGTCTGTTTTGCCAGTTTTCATGTTTCTTTGCAAGATTTGGTTCTCACTAGTATTAAACTGTAAAAATTAAAAGCTCAATTCTAATTGCCAAATAAATCCCAAAATGCAAAAAAATTCAGAGTCCCTTTTGTGAAGGTCTCAGAAGTAATTACACATTACGTTTGCTACAGTGACATATACAACATAGCAAAAGTTAAGAAGAAAGTATAAACCTTAAAACTTGACTTCTTTTCCTTTTCCGGTTTAAGTACAGATAATATTAGTCACCTTTTCCTGTTTTTTTCCACCCACAAACTGGTTTGCACCTGTAAACTTCCCTGTAAGGAGAAAATTTATTTCTATTAAATTTTTTCCCCCTCTTAATACACTGCCTTATTCGAAATTTAAGGCCTAGTCCTTCTCTACCCAGGTTATGCTGAAAGCAGCTGCAGTCTTTGTTTGCATGTCAACATCTTCATTCAGAGATGCAAGCTATTATTACCCAGTCCCCATGAGCAGGTCATATCATTGCTCCCACTGGTCTCATTTTTTTTCTCTTCTTTTTCATCATCTTCATCAGAGTCCTCGCCCAGCATGGTCTTCTCTAGCTTTGCCTGCTGCTCTTTGCGCAAAGTTTTCAGCTGAGTCACGGTTAGTTCAGACTCGGGCTCCTGATCTTCCTCTGGTCCCTGCAGCATAGGTCAAGGAATGCCTTTTAAAACATCTCGAGAAGGCCCTTTTTCTTATGCATATGAAAATAAACTACGTACACTGCTGCAGAATTAATTTTCTTGGAGAAGAACACAGTGGTGCTATATTCTATACTCCTAAGTATAGCACCCCACTAGGCAATGTGGCCTTTACTTCCTATACACAGAAAGTCATAATTATGCTAGACTGTTAAACTGATACAAGTTTTAAATTAGTCATGAACAATGCATGCCTCCGGAGGCTGCGGGGGAGCATGGTGACCACCTGCAGGTGGCAGCAGCAGCGGTGGGGGTGTGGCAGCATCGAGCAGGGATTGCCTGCAGGCGGCCATAGTGATGTTGGTAGTGAGGGCAGGCGTGACAGTGGTGGGGAGGGAGCGAAGGAGCAGTGGCATCCACCCACAGAAGCTGGCCACGGCTTTGGCGGCAGCCAATTGCAGGGGGGGCACACGTCCCCCTGTGCCCGCCCTACACGTTGCCTATGGTTTTACTGATACAAATTTTAGTCCTGCATGTTACCAAGTTTTAATGATACGTTGCAGATATCCCAGTATATCCCCTTACCTATATCACAAGGAAATGATGGAAACACGAGTGCTTATGAACTGCTTTAAAAAAAAATTGCAAGATGCCATGACAACTCTTTATAGAAGGTTTGCTTGGCTGTTGATATTGTTTTCCTTCCTCAAGATCTCACGCTTTTAAATAACAATTCAAACTGACATGCCGAGTTTTGTTCTCTAATTTTCTTTCGAATCAAAACTGTCAATGCTCACTCTCAGTTAATTCTTTAACTTGGCTTGCTTTTAAAAACTCAGTACGCACCGACTTCTCAAAAGAAAAGCAACACCCTCATAAAATAGGCATGCTTAGTCTTTCCCTGCAGATCTGTATGCAACCCCCCTGATATAAACTCTGTATGGTATGACCTTATAGTTGACTTGTTTCCTTCTGATATTTTTCTCCCAAAGTAATAAACATTTCCCCTACCTAGACAGACATTTTGATTCCACCCAACAGCTACCTTCCGCTTCACGAGAAAATGATCCTGCCCTCCCATAAATAATCA
The DNA here is from genome assembly GCF_000455745.1 of Alligator sinensis. Taxonomy (NCBI): domain Eukaryota; kingdom Metazoa; phylum Chordata; order Crocodylia; family Alligatoridae; genus Alligator; species Alligator sinensis. The sequence continues at coordinate 687,351 of NW_005842457.1, read as the reverse complement.
TCGCAGCCAGTGGCAAAGTATTATTTTACTCTTAGAGGAGGATTTCCCATGTCCCCCAAAGCTACTAAGTTAGTTTCATAAGTCACTGAAGTAGTAAATCACATGGCACTGTAATGGGCTTAGAAGATCCCTTTCAGCTTGAAATCCTGTCACTTGCAGGGGACCAACTCTGGCAATGCTATGGCAGCTGATGCATCGTCTGGTACACTTCCTAAAGCCCTGGTACTGGGAGTAGCTCAAACAAACGAATTTATGTTAAAGTAGTTCTTTCCTGGTTTCGTGATTGCAGAGAAAGGGCTTGGAAAGGGGAACCTGAGCACACCCTGAAGTAGCAGAAATCATGAGGCAAGGTGTGTGCGAGTGGGGTGTGTTTATACATAGAGGCAATTATGACTGCCTGTTAAGGACCTGCCTTACGGATTTATAGCATGGGGCTCTTATATCCCCCTGAAGCTACTAACATAGTAGCTTCTTACATTGCTGAAGTAGTAAACCATATGGCACTGTCAAGGGCTTCCAAGGTTCCTTTCACCCTGAAATCCTGTCCTATGCAGGGGGCCAGCTCTAGCAATTCCATGGCAGCCAATGCACTGTCTGGCAAATTTCTGAGTCACTTGAATGTACAGATTCTTGTTAAAGTAAATTCCTTCTTGGTTGAAGGATGTGCATGTGCAACCGCTGGCATGCACACAAACATATAAAGTAAGATCCAAGCAAAAATCATACGTGTGCGCACGTGCCCACACATGTAGGACAGGTGTGCGTGCCTCAATGCTGCCAGGTGTGCGATAATTATCTTATTTGCATAATTTCAACCCTTGTACAATGTACAATAGATAATGTTAAAAGTGTTCAAAACACACAATAATTTAAGGCCGTTAATTGATGCAGCATACACAAAATCCAAATCACTCTAGGAGGATGGGTCTACAGGTCGCTGTACGGTGACATGTTGTAGTACTTCCTTTTGGAAGTACTAACACATGGTGCAGCAACTGTACCATACATGCGGTGCACAGTTAGATTTCATTGTTACTTCACTGTAGTGGCACGCTAAAACAGGGGAGCATGCTGCTAGTGAGGTAGCTGCCAATCACGTGTAGACTCATGCGATTGCTATGTCGCCATAGCACACTGTATGGCAACATACGGCAATGTGTAGACACACCCAGAGAGTTTCAACTGACTTTCGAGTTTGCGGTCAGTGCTTTCTTATGACTGGCTGCCTCGAAATAAAGAAACACTTCCACATTGATGACCCAGTTCTCCCTCCCTCCCTGGGGAATTACGGTGACAGAACAGGTTTCCCTCAATTTATGGGGTACCTGCGTTCCTGGAGAACACTGCGTAAATTGAATTTGCATAAAGCAAATCTACTTTATAATGTAAGAAACAGGGAGAGGTTCCCTTGTTGGCTGCTCCCAGGGCCAGCTGGGGTGAGTGTGGACAAGCGGAGCCCCAGGCGTTGTGGGGCGTGGCACTCACCTCAGCCCTGGCTGTAGTGGCCCTGGGAGCTGCCAGCACCAGCTGCCTGCACCAGGGCATGGTGCAGCCCAGCAGCTACAGGGAGCTGGCATTAGTCATTCCCAGGACAGCTGCAGCAGGAGCTGGGGTGCGTGGGGCCAAGCAGAGCCCTGGGGGGCTTGGTACAGCCTAGTGGCTGCAAGCAGCTCCCAGGGCTGCTGCAGCCGGGGCTGGGGCGAGTGCTGCGCCCGGGGCTCCGCTTCTCAGCACTCACGCCAGCCGGCCCCAGGAGAAGCTGACAGGGGAACCTATCCCTATTTCTTACATTATAAAGTAGGTTCGCTTTATGCAAATTTGATTTATGAGGTGTTCTCCAGGCCTATGCTAATCGCATATACATGAATTTCTCTCACATATAATGAATTTCAGGTACAAAAGGGTCATGGCATAAGAATGAATATGCATAAATCGAACCTGCATAAATTGAGGGAAACCTGTGTTGCCAACTCTCATGGTTTTTGGCATTGTTCTTAAAGCCCATGCTTCACGAATGTGAAAAACTTAGCTGTTTCTTTTACGTATGTACAAATACATATGCATAGATGCATGCACACAGATATAGATCTCCTGCTCTATATATAGAAATTCTAATATTATAAAAGCTTCTGTCTGACTTTATTCACACTCTGACTGGCTGACAAATAGCCAATGAGAGTGCAAAGAAGCATTTGGACAGGAGGCTATAGAGCACCGCCATGATGGCAGGGACACGGGGGACGGAGTGGGGATGCGAGGCCACTGGAGCTGGCCTTGTCCCCCCCACTCCTTGAAGGTGATGGCGGTGGTGCCAGTAAGGGGGGGGAGTGGGGCTGGGCCGCTGCAGGGGGGCATGGCCACCAGTGCTGGCCTCGGCCTGCCCCTTACCCCTACTGTTGTTGCAGCCTGCAAGGCCCATATGGCGGGGGTGGGGGGAGGAGCAGGCCCAATGTGGCTATGGGGGGAGGGAAGGAGTGGGCCTGGGCCTGATGTGGGGGAGTGGGGTGTAGAACTGAGCCTGAGCGGTGCGCGGGGGCGACGACACACACAGGACGACAAGCCAGACATGGCCTGATGTGGCAGCGGCAGGGGAGAAGTGAGCTTCCTCCGGGATTCGGGCCCACTCCTCCTTCACAATGCCCTCCCCTGTGTCGGCCCCAAGCACACTCCTCCTGTCCCCCCACCGCCACTGGGTTGGGCCCAGGCCCATTGCTCTGCCTCCGCCGCAACAGCCTGGCTTCTCCCCATTCTTGGGCCCGGTCCCTCCCCTGCATTGAGCCTGGGCCTGCTCCTCCCCTCCCTCCTGCTACTCGGAGTGGGCCCAGACCCCAAGCAGCAGGAGGAAAGGGGGGAGTGGGCCCAGATGTGGTGAGGCACGGGGCTCCATTCCCGCCTGCCCCCCATCATTCTTGATGGGCAATTGGCTTGCATGTGTACACCCCCCCCCACTCCTTGCTTAACGTTGTAGTTATGTGCTTGAAAAATGCAACTTCAAGCGAAACGATGGTAAACAAATCCAATTATGTCACAGTAGTTACCTCCTAGCAGGTGGCAGTCAAACAACCTTATAACTGAACACTGCATGACTTTAAACAAATATGTTCTCTAATAGATCAGCAACGTAATAACGAAACAACGTTAACCAGGATGACGTTAAGCGAGGTGTACCTGTGTGTACGCACAGACCTAGTGAGAGACAGAGAGATATATACACACACATCTATAGCTCTCTCGCTATACCTAAAGACACATCTATACATATAACATACATGTATATAAAAATACATAAACGAAAGAGCTAAGTCTTTTGCATTCCCCAAGCGTAGACTTTAAGACCAACGCCAAAACACAGGAGATGGCAACACTGAAGTGAGCAATATCAAGTAAATAAGAACAAGCTTACTCGCATCCTTTTTTGTTTATTTGCTGGTTTGTGTGTTCCCTGCCTGCAACAGCTGGTCAGATATCACGGGCATTAGGAGTTTCCCATAGGATAATTTCACACCTAAAGGCCTGGCACCGTGCGAGCGCCGGTCCAGCCCCCCCTCCCGGGCCGGGCACGCACCTGCAGCACGAAGAGGCGGGAGCTGGCGCCGAAGCGCAGGCAGTGTCCGACTTGCAGGCGGCAGTAGGCGCGCGGCGGCAGGCGGCGGCGGTTGAGGAAGGTGCCGTGCGCGCTGCCCGGGTCGCAGACGTAGAAGCCGCGCCCGGCGGCGGGCCCGGCGGTGCGGTACTGCAGCACGGCG
>NW_005842457.1:678989-683064 GCF_000455745.1 Alligator sinensis | reverse complement strand
GAGAAGGCGCTGGTGGGGGAGGGGTGGAACTCTTGACCTGCCCCCGCCCCTTACTGGCTCCTTTCCCCCACCCGAGCACAGGGTGCAACAGGCCGTGGGCCTCACGAGGCCTCGCACCTGCTGTCACCCAGGAGCTGGCTGGGTTTCTGCTTCACGGGCTCAGATCCCCCCCTTTTTTTTTTTAGGAGAGAAAAACGGTAGCGTCCTGCCTCAGCACTGGCGTCTCTCTTTCTATAGGGCAGCAAGCGATGCCTGGGTCCCCGGCTGTGAGAACGCTTTGAAGACCGGTGTGGTTCGAGCGTTGCCTGAAGTGAGGGCTTTTCTTTGGTCTCAGTGTCAGGGTGGCACGAGCTTCCCCACCCTTGTGGCTCCCTCCCGGGGGCCGGCCCCCTGTGGCTTGGGGTTTGCACCTGAGAGATGTGGCACGCTGCTCTGTAGCCTCTCTCCGCCGCTGTCTCTGCGTACCTCATTTGCAGGAAGATGCTGCGCTACTGGGGTGAAATTCCCGTCTCGGCCAGTCAGGCCAACCGCAGCTCATTTGATTTGCTTCAACGTGAGTTTCGCACGGTGGAAGTCCAAGATCCTCCGTTGCATCAGCCCTCGGCAAACAAACCCAGACCCACCACCATGCTGGACATCCCATCGGAGCCCTGCAGCCTCACCATTCACACCATCCAGCTCATCCAGCACAACCGGCGGCTACGCAGCCTCATCGCCATGGCCCAGGCCCAGAACCAGCAGCAAGTTGAGGGCATCAAAACTGAAGACAGCGAGCCTCTGCCCTCTCGTCCTGCTTCTCCACCTCTCCCCGATGACCTGCTTCCCCTGGATACCAAAATCCCCAAACTGCCATTTCAGCTGAGGCACAGTGACCCAGAGAGTGACTTCTATAGGTGCGTTGGCGGTACTGTGGTATAGGTTGTAGCCTTGTTGATCTAAGGACGTAGGCAGATGTGGATCTTTGGGTAAACCTGATATCTCTTCTTAGACCAACTCAAATACTTGGAAAAATCCTTGCAAAGAAGCTGGAAAAAAGCAAAGAAGAATTTTTCCAACAATTTGAGTTGGTCTCATAAAAGATATCGGTTTTACCCAACGAACCTTGTCTGCCTTGGTATTTACTGTGGTAAAGATTGAAAAATCTGTGCTTCAGCCAGACCTGTGTATTTTGAATCTGGATTCCTGCGGGCAGCTCTCCGATTGGAGGGCTTGTTAGAGGGGAAGACTGTCACAGTAGAAAAAAGAAATTAAAGTCCATTTTTGTGTGAGCAAGGTGCAGGGCATTTTGCTTCCATGTGCTGTGGCTTCCTATCTGTAATGTGGACTGTAATGCTGGATTTCCCTCATCAGTCAGCCTTTTAGCCATTTATAGCACCAAGTTGAGATGGTAGTATTAGTACTTTGTAGTATTAATAGATGAGATGGCAATATTAATTGAGATGGCAGCATTAATACCTGATGCCTGAAGCTCTTGGGGAAACTTTATGGATCTTAAGAAATAAATTAAGTCTCTTGATGCCCTCATGGAGGAGGCGTTTATCCCCTTTCTAGAGGCAGGGGCAGAGTAGATGGTCGGAGTCGCCCAAGTTCCCAACTGTGTCAAAAATCCAGATCTTAATTGTGTGGTGTAGCGCAAGATGTCATTAATATATTTGTCCTGTTGATGCTTGTAGAAGCTCTCTGTGGTTTTGAAGTCTGAGAAGAGAAGCCCAAGTGAGGGTAGTTTGCAACTTGTTTAACTTAGCATGTGCTTCGCATAACAAATTCTTTCTAGTTTAGCACGTAACAAGCTTTTGAGTTTAGTCAAGTTTCTGTTATACAACTTTGACATATTTTTGATCAGATTGTACTTTGTCTTAGAAAAAGGGCTGTATTGTTATCATCTTGAAAAGAAAATGAGTTATTAATACTATTTATACTAATAACGTCTGAGCCTCGACAGGATTCAGACCTACAGACATCTTGACCAAAGTCTTTTTTTACCCCCCACCCCACTGACTGCAGCGGATAAGAAGAGTAGGGAGACAATATTTAATAATCTCCACCAGGGGGAGTTTAAGGATCAGATTATGAAAATTTAATACAGCATAAATTGGAAGTGAAACGTTTGATGGGTTACAGAGAGGGGGGGTTGTAATAGGCTGCGGTAGAGTTCGGAATGTGCTACAAAAAGCGGTTGAATTGCTTGTCTGACGAACCAAACAGACTTAAAGCTTTCCAGGAGAGGAATAGATCAATAAAGCATGAGCTTCGTTCTGTTCTAGTTCAGAACGGAGAAAATCCCTGCGATGTTAAGGTGCTCATAAGACTAAGAATAGCAGCTGCATTCCTAGGTAGAGCATAATTGGAAGAGTTGTCAGCCCTGTCTTTTTCACTACACAAAGATATAAAGATGACGGTAAAGATAATTTAGGTGCCAGAGAGATGGTATTAAGCTGCTGATGACTGAACTAATCCAATCCCCCTTTTGCACTGTTACACTTCTAGAAAGGGGTACTTACATGTAATTATACAAAAATTAAGAGGTTTTTATTATTGAAATGAAAACAGTGACATAAAGCCCTAACATTTAAGATTTGATAACGTACGTTAGATTTATGATCTTTGAACTGGAGGTATCAAGCATTACATGGCTTCTGCAGCTTTCTCTCTCAATGCTATGGAATCAGCTTAAAAGAAACGCAATATACCCCCTTAATTTCCCTCCCCTTTCCCTCATTCCACCTAAACATCCCAAATGCTGCTGCTCTTCTCCCCCTGTCTGGTTTGCTGCTGCAGGTCTGTCTGGATTGATGCCGTTTCCTTCCTAGCCTGGTATAGGTATGAACTTTGCACTTCCAGTTCAGTTGCTGTTTCTGGATAGGGTAGGGATGTGGCATTGAGAAGGTGGTTCATGTTGGGAATGCCAGGTAATGGTTAGGAATGGTTTGGTTATGAAATACAGAGGCAAGCTTCCCTGTGGGAATGTGCTGATGATCAAGACGGATTCTGGTGGTAGAGGTTAGAAGGAAGCTACCTTTCTCCATTGGACTAGTTTTTGTATCTACCTCCGGACAGTTTTCAGTTATCCATCGGAGAACCAGCCAGTTTTCCCAGAGTTAAGTCAACACTGCTTGTGGGAGTTGCTGGAGGTACCTGAAGAACCTTCCATGGGCAAGTCCAAAACAATGGAGCTAATTGAGAAGGTCTTTGGGGAGGGAGAAGAGCTTCCCAGGAAAACCCTTTTTTTCTCTGTTGAATCATTGTGCGCTGTGTTCTGCAGCACACTTTGTAACTAATTTAACCTAGTTTTTTTAGTCTTGTTCTTTTATGTAATCACATGAGGAGGGGGAATGGCTGTCAAGTGATGGAATTTTTGCACCTCATTTGGTAGAAATTCAGCTTGACAGTGTAATGTTTCCTAAAATTGAAGTGCTCATGAGAAAGCAATATCTTTTCTCTACATCTGCTCTGAGCTCACAACACACTTGTGGGAAAATCTATCATTTCAATGTGCTATTTTACTTGAATGAGCCACTGTTGTTACTCCACACATTCAGTTGGCCCAAACACCTTGACCTTCACATGCTAATTTAACAGGGAATGGGCCACACAGTTTCCTTTCCTTTAAATGAAAAGACTTTGCAAGAAAGGAACTTGTACATGCATGCTTCTGACTATTTCAGGTAGGGGCATTTGATGGATGGCATGGTGTCATGCTAACTGATGACACAGAAAATGTGCCATTTCATGATGCCTGCAACCTCCTTAACCCTGAAGGCTCCATTTGATTGGGCTGAGTTGGCAGGTTTGTCACTGTGCTCTGATACCATGTTTTGTACACTACAGGCTCTCTGGGGCCTGGGAAAAGCTAGCATTTTTGTTTCTAACTTGTTGGTTTGAGTAAATAGTTATCCCTTCTGTAACAGCGATCCACAAAAAAGCAGAAGCGTATATAGGCCTTTATGTAGCTAGGTAATTCAAGAACAGGATTATTAGTGACAAATAGGCCAGTGCCCCAGAATATTTGTGGCAACCATGACAGTGCCTTACACCCATTTCCTCAGAGAGAATCTTATTCCTTACCTCCAAATCT
>NW_005842457.1:676105-678958 GCF_000455745.1 Alligator sinensis | reverse complement strand
TGCTGAACCTGATTGCAGGTTTAGGACTTGGTCACCACTGGCAACTAAATTTAGGGGTGCAGGCGTGTTTATTCACCTCATTCATGTGACACATACAGAAAGCAAGCTCAGATTAGATTTGTATCTGGATGGGAGACAGCTACTAAAGGAAATGGGTATCCTGTTCTCAGTCAGTAGAGCTAGTGATTTTTATAGATTTTAAGATTGTAAGGGGCTGGAAGGGACCTTGCAAGATCATTGGGTCCAGTCTCCCTGCACCAGGCAGGAAAGACAGCCAGGGTTGGGTGACCCCAGCGAGGTGATCGCCCAGTCTCCTTGAAGATTTCCAGGGTAGGTGATTGCGCCACCTCTGGAGGAAGTTTATTCCACAGTCTGGACACCCTAACTGAAGATGTTTTTCTGACTGTTAAGCCTTAAAACGGTCTTACAGGAGTTTGTGGCCATTACTCCTGGTTTTCCCCAAGTGTGCCCTGGTGAACAGTTCCCTTGATATCCTCTGATATAGCTGTAAGCTGTTTACAAGGGCTGTGACTTGAGGACATCAAATCTTGGTTGAAGTATAAAACCAGGTTTCTTATTAATTATGTTCTTTGGTCTGAAACCAGATTACCCGAGATGTCTTGGAGAAGATGAAGAGCAAAATTTTTTCTTCAGTCCATTTGTAGTTGGCAGCATTTGATTTTTAGTGAAGTCACTGTTGCCCCCCATATGATACATTTGTTGATTTCCCTGTTTGTGGGGGTCTTTCACAAAGGAGAAAGAAAAACACTTTAACTTAAAAGGAAACAGAACGCAGAAGTTAGAAAGGGAACATAGATGTAGGTCTAACAGTTGAAAGTGCATCTCCCTTTCTCTTTCTTGATAATTGATAAGATTTCAAAATGATTGTGGTCTTTTCACCTGGGGTTCTGGCTACGTTTGGGTTTGGGTATTAAGACGGAAGGCAGCGTAGATATGCACATTATTATTGGGTATTAAGATTCTTTTTAGAAGTTTTGAATAGGGATCATCTTTCGCTGTGTTTCTGAGTGCTGCTCTTTATTTTTAAACAATAGCAGTGCTTCACCCTAGAGGTTGCTGCATGTTCTGGGTGGGCATAGAGATTTCTTTGCCTAGTCTATTAGTTTAAGCATGCTGAGTGGTTTGGGTGAATGGTCTGGCATAAGTAAAGTAAATTCTTACACCAGTGATGACTTCTAGGGTGTTTTGGGATCATATTTTTAGGGGGCACCTACCTGTGCCCTTCTATACATGTTGTAAAGAAAGAATATTTTTTTATGTGTGTGTTTTTCTTCACTTACTGGGGAAAATAGAGAGCTAGTTCTATAGTACCAAAGATAGGGGAGGCTCTCAGGGAGCCATTGAAGACTGCTTCAGTAAAAGAGTATGGAACAGCATGGATGACCCTTGGGCTACAGGAATCTGCTGATCTTTCAGTTAATTTATCAGAGTGCCTGCTGTCTCCATTCCAAAGTTGACAACATGAGTTACATCTTGATTGTTATTGAATTGTTTCCTAAAGATTTAATTACTGGGAGGAGTTCATGATCTGAGATCCACATGCCTATTTTTAATTCTCTGGGTAATGCCCTGGTCTGAGGTTTTTACTGTGCTATGATTATTGTCTTTATTTTTTTTCTATTTAAATGGTTTTCACACTACTGAAAGGTGCTGAATTGATTGATCTGGAAAATAAAGCCCTTGAGGTGGCCACAGAAGGATGTTGATACTGAAAGCAGCAATAGGTGCTTCCCCCATCTCTTCCTTTGAAACACTTGTCCTTTGTTGCTGTGGTGAAGAGGTTTTGTATATAGGTCATCCTATAGATTAGTGTGGTAGGGCTCCATGTCCCATTTTGTTTATCTGAAACTGAAAAATACTGGTTTGTGAAGATATGTTGTGTGGTACAGACACCAGTGCAAGACCCTAAGTGGTTAGCAAAAATTTGTAACATTGCAACAGGGCTAATTTTTGGAAAGACAGGGTGATAAGAGTATTTGAATAGGAGGTGGGGAAATTGGCAGTCAGGTTGTGTAAGGGGAAGGAAATGGAAGACAGGTCATAAACTGCATTTTAATCTTGAATTTTAAATTCTCTTAGATGAGGCTCTTACTTCCCTGTATTTTATATTCCTCCTCAGATATTTCCTAGACTTTGTGAAATTCTCCAATGCTAACCTGCCTCTGTGAAAACTTCTGTGACTTGCACATTAACAAATAATGTATTAAATGTTGCAAGACAAAGCTTGTAAGTCCATTTCATCCTGGGACTGCTAGGCCCATCACTTCCTATCTATCTAGAGTGTAGCCAGGAATCTTCTGCTCCCCTCTCAGCAAGGGCGGAATGTTCACTACACCTGGGCTGAGAACCTCTGCTTTAAGACAGACTATTTCTCCTATCATGCTTCTTTGTTGGCAACTTATATTGCAAATTGGATTGTTTCTCTTTGCTTTTCTACTGCACCAGAGGCAGTACATAAATGTGACGTGCAAAAGGGGAAAATGGACATGCACCTTTTTGCTGCTTTTGCCTTAAAGTGTATATACGTTCCTTTTTTTTTTTTTTTTTAACATTACCGATTCATGTCTTGTCTGTTCTGGAAGCCTCTGTGCAGGACTGCATAGCTAGCAGGTCTGTGACGTCAGTGATAACAAGGAAGTGAAATGTGATTCATTGAGAGGATAAGTGCTTTGCATTCAGGTTATTTAAAACTCCTTTTGGTATGTGTCAAGCATCTGTTTTAATTCAAACCTCTGGGAAAAAGCTCTTGGTATGAAGGGATTCAATTAAAGCCTGAGAGAGCCCTGCAGGCCACATTTCTAAATCATCCAAGGAATCTTTCAGCATAAAAAA
>NW_005842457.1:606542-676095 GCF_000455745.1 Alligator sinensis | reverse complement strand
ATTCCTGATTTCTAAGGGAAGAAAAATAAGCTGTTAAAAACCTTTTAGGTCTCTTTTGTTTATAACAGAAGTCATGAAGGACCTTAAATCAATAGCTTCTTTTTTCAGGTCACCTTTGATTAATAATGAGAGATTGTATGTATAATAATTGATTCTTTCTCTTCTCCAGTTTTCTGAGGTGTGTGAAGACCTAACTTATGTTTATCTTCTCTGTCCTTAGAGGGAAAGGGGAACCTGTAACTGAGCTGAGTTGGACCTCCTGCCGGCAACTTCTCTACCAGTCAATGGCCACCATTCTTGCACATACAGGGTTTGAATGCGCCAATGAGAGTGTCCTGGAGACCCTGACAGACATTGCTCATGAATATTGTTTGAAGTTCACCAAGCTGTTGCGCTTTGCTGTAGATCGTGAGGCTCGGCTTGGTCACACCCCTTTCCCGGATGTCATGGAACAGGTGTTTCATGAAGTGGGCATTGGCAGCGTGCTCTCTCTGCAAAAGTTCTGGCAGCACCGTATTAAAGATTACCACAGCTACATGCTGCAGGTGAGGAGAGAAATCGGGGATCCACTGCCTTAAGAAATATGCTTGTAGGGCAGTTGCTTATTGTTATAGAGCAGGGGTGGCCAATTTGCAGCACAAGTGGCATGGGCAGCCTCTGTATGTGTGGCATGCTGCAGATCAAGGAGGGGACAGGCAACACAGCAGCAGGGCAGACATGACAGAAAGCAGAGCAGGAGATCAGACAGGAGCACAGGGTAGGCAGCAGAAATTAGAGGAGGTTGGGCAGGGACCACAGAGGGAGTAAAAAGCAGAGCAGCAGTTTGGGCAGAGGAAAGGGACAATATTGCTAACCCCACTGTGCCGAAAATCATGAGATGAACTATTTAAAAATCAAGAGATTGGCATGTAAATCATGAGATTCTATTTTTGAAGTGTGTGTTTGTGGGGGGGTAGGGTGGGGATTATTTGTGAAGGTATGAGGGGCTATGGGTGTGTGTGGGGGGGTTTGGAGCCCAGGGAGGGAGGGTCCCCACACACCCTGGCAGGAGGCGGGGTACTGTGGGTCAGGAGTGAGAGGCAGCAGCAGGGTTGGCAGGGACTGTGGCTTGGGAGTGAGGAGCAGACAGAGACACAGACAGCACCCAGTTCGTAAGTGGAAAGGGGTAGGGGGGAAGTTTGAGACTCCCATGTTGAGGGAGGGAGTGTGGCAGGAGCAGGGGCTTATGCTGGGGTGGGTCGTCTAGCGGCGTGGGGGGGGCACACTCCTGGCGGGCAATGTGCCCTTCCATGGAACAGTGGCGGGCTTCCCGCTTTGGGCTCTGTGCCCTGCTGCCTTTGCCCCAGGAGCCCAGCCATGCAATACCATTGCTGCCCACCTGGCAGCAGGAAGCATACTGGTGTTGTGCGGCTGACCTGGGGCAAAGGCAGCAGGGCGCAGAGCCCCGAGCACACACAGGGCAGCCCACCTCTGCCCCGTGATAGACACATGCCCCCCATGCCTCCCTTGGGTGTGCGCTGCTGTGGGGAGCTGCGCCCCTCCCCTGCACCTCTGAGCAACCTGCCCTGGACCTGGGGCCCCATTAACCCCAGCCCTGCTCCTGCCCCATTCCCTCCCTCACTGTGGGGGCCTCAATCTGCCCCCTGTCCCCCCTGTCCCTTCCCTTCCCCCACCACCCCTTCCCCTTCATAGACTTACCAGCTGGGAAAATCCAGAGACTGTGAGTTGGAGTTATTTTGACTTAGAAATCATGACTCTTGCAGTGTTTTCATGACAGTTGGTATTACTGAAGGGATCAGAGTGACACTTGGGGAGGGTGCAGGGCTTGCTTGTGGCACGTGTTCCAAAAGGGTAGCTCCCACTGCTATGGAGAACTGTCTGGCTCAGGAAGTTATGATCCAGCTAGATCATCTAGCTTCAGGAGGCCAGGGAGCCTGTGACAGGTTTTCTTTGTGGAACAGTAAAGGCCTAGGGTGGGGATGTACTTAACTTTTTGGAGAGGAAGTCCCTTGCTCTTGAACTGTCTGCCCCCTTGCCAACTTAGAAGGGATGTTGATGGCCATGGAGTGTGCTGCATCTTTGTCCAGCAGATTGGGGCCAGTTTGAGCCAGGAGCTGAAGGAAGAAAGGCATTGGGAATCTTTTACATTTTCATCATCTGTTTTTTTCCCCAGCAGCTCACAGTGTGTGATCAGTACTGAAAGAATCTGTTGTTTGAAAAGGAAATGATGAGATGAGAGACTCCATTCATCTAGAGAACTTGTGGTTAAATCCTATCAAATACCAGGTCCCTGATTTACCTGGTCTTTTATCCATTTATGGAAACAATCCCATAGCAGCAATGGGTTGCCTTATTTGTGAGGTGTTTTATCTGAAGCGAGTGGCAGTTACCCTGTGCGTGTTGGTGGGGAGGGGAACGCATGTGTGCACGTGCATAGTAGTAAAGTACCTGGTATTAATCAAAGTAACTCAAGTTAATCTGTGTTCAGCTTGTCACACAAGGTGGAACAGTCCCTGTGTAAGGAAAGCAAAATCACCGGGCAGAAGGAAAAAGTCAGGGGAGATTAATCAACACGATTTCTGTTTCTGCAGGGCATTGTGATATTCAGCTGTATTCTAAATAAACTCGTGAGCAAGCAAATAAAACTCATTTTAATGTGCAGCTTGTGGGCTGGTTGTGGTTTGTTAAAGCTGTGCAGGAAACTCAGTCTTTTGGGAATACACCACAGAGTAGCGTTGCTATGAGCTATTAAACAGCTGCTGCTTTCCACTTTAGAGGTGGCTGCATTTCACTAGTGAGAGAAACAGTTTCTGATTTGTTAAAGCTCTTTGGAATGGAAGTTGCTGTTCATGTATATGCGATAACTGCAGGAAATAGGATTTCCTTCAACCACATTTTCTATACTTAAGCACCAGCATATTGTTTCAGCATCAGAGACACGTTGTCTCTTTTGTGGGCTCATGCAGGTGCCAGGAGTGCAGAGGATCTGGGAATTCTGTCTACATTTAGCAAGAAGAGAGAGACTTGTACCCTGTGTAAAGTAGCTAGTCCGTGACCTGAGGCAAAATCTACCTCAACTAATCTTTCTAGGGATTTATACTTTACTCATTATTATGGTATTTGCCCACTCACTGATCTTGCAGCAGCACTCCTTCTGTCTCTCTGCCTGGCACCCTGTGGCCTAAACAGTTTGTGTAGATCAGAGCCATCTGCACTTATGTGTAGCATGAAAATCATGAGCATGAATGCAAAAAACCACCTTGTCTAGTATCCTGATTGTATTAATTAAAATAGATTTTTTTTGCTGTTCCTACCACATCCCCTGCTGTTTGAGTTCTATGTTTGCTGCCTAGCTGTGCCAGTACAGCTCATTCCCATCTTGCAGTAACCTTCATCCCCCTTCCATGCTGTTCCTCTGTTTGGGCTCAGGGTCCTGCATGCCTGGCCTACAGTTTCCTCTGCTTTTCTGGCATATGTCTAGACCAGAAAATAGATTTTGTTTAAAAATAGCTCTCTCGGCACACCTCAGTGCAGCCTTGTAACAGCCACTGTTATTCCAGCAAGTGGACTCTCCTGAGCAAGATTTGCTGAATGATATAAAACTACGTGATACAGGCAAGCATCTGTGTTAGGAGCAAGAGACTGTGAAGACTGTGAAACATGCTTTATTGATTGTCTATGATTGAAAAGGACCTAAGTGTCTAGGGCGTGAAATTTCGCTGCTGAATTTCATCCCCATATTCATTCACTATGCTGCAGAAAAAAAACCTCATTGCACTTTTTTGCTATTGAGTGGAAGATAGCCAGGTTGTGTAAACTGTGGTTGAAAATGCTGACAAACAGCCCAGGAGTTGTCTGTGTTTGGGATTGTTATTTTTAACCCAAGAAGTGGGATGCAGGACACACCTGGGCTCTTATTTGGTGCTGTGCACTTTGACTAGAGTGAATTTGACCTCTGGGCTCCATGTGTGAAATAAGAGGGCTTGATGTTTAGCAACCAGGTTACAGTTTTGAGAGGCTTCACTCATTCGCCTGTTAAAACCCTTTGATAAGAGGGGAAAGGAGTTCTGGAAGGCTGTAATATTATCATGGTGTATCATTGATGTTTGCTGTAGAGCCTGTTCCTTTGAACAGTGATGAATAGTCTGTTGGAGACTGGGGACATTGGATCATGGCTGCCTTCACTGCTATATCTGAAAACCACCCTTTCTTTATCTTTCCTACAATTCCTGGTAGGTTAGCAAGCAGCTCTCGGAAGAGTATGAGAAGATTGTCAACCCTGAAAAGGCAGCAGAAGACACAAAACCTGTGAAGATTAAGGAGGAGCCAGTCAGTGATATCACCTTCCCCATAAGTGAGGAGCTAGAGGGAGATCTGGCATCCGGTGACCAGTCTTTGCCAGTGGGAGTTCTTGGAGCTCAGAGCGAGCGTTTTTCTGCTAACCTGGAAGTGGAAGCATCCCCACAGACTTCAGGTAGGAGGCTGTCTATTGTCAGTCCTTTAGCTTTCTCAAATAACCTCATTTCAGTTACTTTAACAAAACCACAGTTGATGAGGCGATTCGGGGGGGAGGTACAGTGAGAGAGTAAAGTTCTGTTTTATAATAAAGAGCCGTATTATAATACAGAGCATTAGGGAGGTTCATGTAAAATCTTGGACAAACAACACTGGATGCAAAACAAGGAGGAACTGTAGTAGGTAGTGGAGTGCTAAAGATTGGCCCTATACAAAAAAATATAGGAATATTCTCTAGAAATAGTGAAATACCTTACCATCATACCATAATGTTACTTTAATGATAGCAGTCTTTGTTCTGGTTCTATAAAAGAAAATATTGTACATAGGTACCAAAAAGCATTGGCATGACATCTGTGCAAGCCATGACATTGTGTGATACTCTCCAGTAACAGACTGAGTACTGTGACTGCAATGATGCTGCTAAAGTGCTTACTACTAGCATGAAATACTGTAGTACCTTGTTTGGACAAAGGTAGCTTTCTTCCACCATCCCAGTATGTGGGTTGAAGTGAAAGATATTTTCCTGTGAAGCAGAAGAAGCTGCTCTTTATTCTTATTCCCAGTGAATAAGTGGTTAGAAAATCCAGTTGATTTTCCTTATGAGAAGTTGTGCCAGGGTACACTTCCACTTCCTTTTCCATGAACAAACAGCACAGAAATTTTTCAGTTGCCAGGAGGTGCTTGGAGCTGGTCCAAGAGTAACTCGAAAGGGGACACCTGTTGCTGGATAAGTTCAGGCTTGTTTAGTTTCCTTTGACAACACACTAGTGGTGCTGCCTCTAGTTTGTTAGTTTTCATTGAGGTTCTGCACTGAACTATGTGAATCAGGTCTGTCAGGTAGCTCATGGGCAGAGGTTCATATAATTGAAAAATTGTGGATGCAGTCTTTGGCACAGGAACAGTTTCATGAAGCAGATAAAGATAGCAGCTAAATTCATGAAGGAATGAATGATGAGACATGGACCTTGCATGTAGAGTTGAACCTGGCCTGCACTGCTGATGAACCTTACCTTTCTGATGACTCTTCATTCACTTATGTGATGTGGCCTGTTGAGTCTCTTATTCTAGTGGATCAATGACCACATCCCAAAACCACTAGGATTGATTTGGCCTTGGAGGCTGAACCCTTCTTGGTTCATAGAACCTTCATAGAAGCCATCCTCCAGGTCAGCATTGGTAGGCAACGTGGGCAGTCTCCCCAGTGTAGTGGCCTGTGTTGTTATCTGTTTTGTACCTACACCTAAGTTTCACACTCTCTACATACTGACTTGGCACCATTTACCACCTCCAGGTTCCCTGGAAAATGGCAACACTCCCCTTCATCCGTCTCAAAAGAAGGCGTGTTGTGAGTCTTATTTACAACCTACAAAACTCCTGCTGTTCCCCGCAGTAATAAATGTTTCACTTAGAAATCCAGTTAAAAGCTATGAGGTCTGTTCTACAATTAACCTTAATCCAAGTTACGTGTGTACTGAGGGGAGACTAGGCCTCTGAGTCTATTAGTTATGTAAAGAATAACACACTCTGCTGGGTTTTAGAAAACGCAAATCCCACTGACGTTTGGTTGGAAGCTCTTATTGTTGTCTGCAGTGCCTCTGAAATGTGAAGGGCTTTTATTTTTGTGGGGGAGGGAGTAAGCGGGCCTCTGTTGGCCCATGTGGAGATGCAAGTGATTCATCTGAAAAGCTTGGTATTAGCATCTACCACTTGAGACCAAGAGGTTAGCATGCTAGCTGTATATTAAATGCCTTGTGCCTCTCTGATATCGGATTGATGTTTTCTAATTAAGAATACAAGTGCTCTGTTCCTTCCTGCAAATCCCTGTTCACTTCACAGGGGCCTTTGGAAACCTCATTGCTGTAAGAAGTCCCACTGTGAAGCTGGGCAATGTTGAGTCTAGAATACCAGAGGAGGGAAGAGGAACAAGCTGGAACTGGGATTCAGAGCATCCTGAAAATAAGAACGAGGCCATTAGTGGAGGAAACAGCATCCAGTAGTACAGATCAAGGTGTCAGGAGCAATTCCATTCTAGTCCAGATTCTGACCATGTACATTATTGAGGGCAAGGGCAAATCACTTAATGTCTTTGCAGATGGGGAGGCTGAGGCAAAATTCGAGGTACTGTTTTTCTACCCAGTGGCATATCTTGAAGATTATTTTAGATTATTTGAAAAGTGCTTGAAGTTAAAGCTTTGAAGCAAGGCTTATTGTTGGTTTATAGCAATGCTCTCAATGACAGATGTCAAGAGCTAAAGGGAATAGGCATTAGTGATTTAGGAGTAATTGATGAAAGAAGGAAACCCTAAATATATCTTTCTCCCCTGACTATTGTTTAGACTGGGTTTGTAACCTTAAATCTACAGGACTGATAGCATGTTGATAATGATGCGTCCCTCACAGCTGACAAGAGTATATTCACTTGTAAGTAATCTAATGGGAGTCTTTACTGTGGCTTTTTGGACACCACCAGGCCCTGCAGTTCTTAGTTTCTATCTTCTAAGCTATGCAGGCTCCTCTCATCCCACTGGGTTTTCCAAAGCCTGTCCTGGGCTCAGCAGCTGTGGTAGGGTCTGTTGACTACACCACAAGTAGAAAGCTTGCAGTACAGATGCCATGGTGATGTTAGTGGAAGATTTTTCTTTGTGTAATCACAGTAATGGGATTACAGAAGGTTTGGCTCATCACCCAGAAGCTCAGCTGCTTTTTCAAACAGGAGCCAAGTCTCTTGAGTCTACATACTATGTTTGGAAATTTCACAAGAGCTGCCTTCTTTGTTTGCCAAATATGTCTTTTATTTTTCATGGGAATTTAACCCTGACCTAGAGAGATCAAATTTAAGAATGAGGAAAGATTTCAGTTTCCATTCAATCCTTTGCTGTTATGCTGAGACTTGCAACAAGGGACCCAATTAGTAACAGTTATGGTAGTGGGATTTTTTTGGTTTTATTTTTTAAAATAATATGCAGAAATAACAAAATCTATAATTACCCCTCTTGGGGCAAAAATAAATTAGAACAAAATTACCTGGTGCTGCTTAAAAATACATAGATAGATATAATTTGACATAGAAGGTCCTCAAGACAACCCAAGATGCATGCCAGTCTATGACTAGACATAATATTACCAACTGCTTTAAAATGAATGGGGTGGAGTGCAGTGTGGACACTTATCCACTGAGGCCTGAACTAAGAGCCAGTAAATTCCTTTAAGGTCAGCCACTGGACAACTATCCAATGATAATGAGCTAGGTTTGAACTGGTGACCAAGTAGTGGAAGGTTCCTTATCTCGTTACCATTTTCTATAAGGTAAGTTTTTGTGCACGTCATTGGATACTTTTTGCTTTGGGTCAAGCCAGGGCTTCTCTGTGAATTGTGTAGTAGCTCTTCTGCCTAATTTAAGGTACAACTGAAAGAAAAGGCATAAAGTGAGAAAGGATCAGCAAAGGTTTGGGCCATTCATCCAGCTTTCACAGACTTTGCTAGAAGAGTTCTTTGTTGAAGTTTTGGGGAGAAATCATGATTGTATTTGTTTGTATTGAAGTAATGCCAAAAAGTCCCAACCCAGCTCAACTGAGAAAAATGCTGTGCAAAACAAGAAGATGCAAAAAGTTGAGTTAATAAACATTAGGAATTTGGAGTAGGAGAGAGGATGGAGGTTGCCATAAGATCACATGAGTTCCATGAGTGAGCAGCACTTAGGAGCTCTGAACGGTTTTAATGGATCTGTTTTTTTTTTAAGGAGACACTGAAAATTCCCTCCAAATTCCTGGACTCCTTAATTTTCCCTGAAAACATGACCCAGGGCTCACTGACACTTTTGTTTCCCTTCAGTACAGGTTCTCCCCAGCTTGTCACCCAAAAATGATTAGTTCCTTTAAAATAAACTACATGCCAGCCCCACAGGTACAGGCAATGGGCCCTTTCTCGCTTGGGTGCCTGCACTGTGCACAGGTGAGGGGATTCTTGTTAGGTCACAAGGTTTCACTCCACATTGCTGAAGGAAGTGATGGGTGTCTGGTGCAAGAAGGTGAGAAGTCTGTCAGTCACTTGAGAATTTGACACCCCAGTGCTGGGAGACTGAAGGTGCCCTTTAAGGACTGCTGGTTCCACAGTGGTACCTTTTATTAGACCAACTGGAAAATGGCAAGAAAATTGTCCTTTTCTGCAAGCTTTTGGGATCAAAGTCCCTTCATCAGGCTCTGGGAAAAGTGTAGATGGTACAAGATGGTAAAAAGTCCCCGTAGGTAGGAAATAAACTTCATTTTTGCACAGAGAGAGATGAGGATGGAAGTCTGTCCATCTGGGTCCGTGAGTGTCTTTGTGAGCTGTGCTGAGTAACTCTTTGATGTGTTGATCAGGTAGAATTCCTTCCCTGGAGGTGTCAGATGGTAGGCTTTTTTGTCTCAGACCAACACGGCTACCAAGTACACCCCTTTAAGGACTGTGCATTCACCTAACCTTTCTCCAGTTACTCTCCCTTTTGCTATACTTCTTTCATAAAACAGCCCAGAGTCCAGTTTCTGACAATTTAGGGGTTCTGATGCTATAAGGTCACCACTGTATGGTGTACCTGTACTGCTCCCGAAGTCCTGGCTCCATGGAGAGCCAGGCCATCTTGGCAAGCCTCCTTGTGCTCCTGGCAGTAGCTGTTGTTGCAGATGTCTTGGAGATTGTTGGAGCCCACTTAAATTGGCCCTTCCTCTTGGGAAGTTCTTTAAAGGATTGCTTTTGAATGGAAGTAAGGGGCAGTGGGGCCTTTTCCAAGAGAGGCAATTGCGGTATGTACTATTATTTAAAAATATTTCAATTTTTTATTTCATAGCTAGCCTTTTTCTAGAAGGAATAGTCCAGCTCTAGGGGTTACTTTGCCCTTGGGTTTCTGTAACTTATCCTGTTGTTTGCACCCATACTTCCATTTTCATGCAGTTCTTATCCAGTGACTAATAGGTGCTCTCTCTTTCCAGGTGCTGAGGTGAATGCTTCCCCTCTCTGGAACTTGGCCCAGGTGAAAATTGAGCCACAGGAAAGCGAGGAGGGCAATGTTCATGGCCATGGGGTCCTGAGCACTGATGTCTTTGAGGAGCCCATGTCTGGCATGAGTGAAGCTGGGATGCCACAGAGTCCCAATGGCTCTGAGAGCAGTTATGGCTCTCATTCCCCTGACAGCCTAATGGGATCCTCTCCTGTCTTCAACCAACGCTGCAAGAAGAAGATGAAGAAAATGTGAAAGAGATGAAGGGGGCTTCTCTTTAGAGACCTGCTAGTGAGACAGTGAGGCAGAGACATTCTGTGAGCCTAGAGGGTGCCTGGTCCCATGGGGATGGATAAAGGGATGAGTCCTGAGTTTTCAGGTGTGCTATGTAAAATCCCCCTGTGATGTTCAGTCTAGTGCACATTACTCGTCTACCCATGATTCCTTTCTCCCTTGGGCTCTGTGCTCCATCCCTGCCCTAGGAAACTCGCATGGGACCCATCCACTCAACCTGCAAAATGGGTGGTGTCACCAAAAGACATTGGAAGGTGGGGTGGGTTGCCATGTGAGCAGTGGTTATTAAGAGAATTGTTAAGTCAAGATGCATGCAGACATGGGGATGATCTGAGTGGAGCCAGGACTGATCGCACTTTCTAGAGCAGTTCCTTCATTCCATTGGAATTGTATGTGGTGATATTAACCCAGCTGAGTTTTCCTGTTTGAAGTTCCTATCTTGACAACTTAATTTGAAATAACTTCTATTTTGGTGCCTTTTTATGGTGCAGCTGACTGATGACAATTATTTTTATTCTGTGAAAGCCACAGCTGATGTTCAACTCTGAGCCTTTAGCTGGATTCACTGAGTCTCTCTCTTCTTTTTTTTCCCCAAAAGCCAGAAAGAGCACGAGTCAAGCATGAGCAATGGTTTAAACTGGCTCTTTACCTCTAACCTACTGGGAGGTTTGAGGGAGATTACTGAGCCTTGTATTTGTCCTTACAATTGCAAGTTTATCTTTTGAAAGGATGAGCTCCAGGCACGGTATTTTGTTTGTCCATGTAATAGGCCTGACACACACTTTTTTTTTCTCATTGTCTTTTATTTCATTATACAGAAATAGAAACAAGGCAGACTTTTTTCTATGAATATGTCTAAGACAGTGTGGCCTCTGGTTTCAGGGACAGGTTAGAAAACCTGCCAACTCCAATTTTAAAGTTTCTTTCTAGTAGGGAAAAATAATATTTACCTCAGTGGTTGTGTGGGGGTTGATTAATACCCAGAAGGCACTGTGATCCTTTGAAAAGTATTGTATAAGTGTAAAATATCACTACTGTGTGGGATTGTTGCTGAATGGAGTGGGGAGATGAGAGCAAAGACAGCTAGTGAAGTGCTGGAAGATCTTCATTCTGGAGTGACAAGAGAAAGCAATCAAATACACCTTATATGAACAAGGACATAGATGATTACACTAGAATAAAAGTTTCATGCTTTAAGGCATAAACCAACTACTTACTGTTGTAGTTAGGAAATTTCTATCTCCTGAGTAGGTGATTTGACACTGGCACTTGGTAATGGTAAGAGTCAAAAGCATAATATTCTGCTAGATGGATTGTTAGACTGGAGTGAAATGGCAGTCCTTTTGATCTCCTTAGCTAAACTAATTGCATGAAGGGTCATGCTTATTGGGCTGGGGTCCAGGGTCCAGCCTTTTTGGAGCCTGTACCTTGCTCTGAACTCTGAATATTGTTCTGTTTGGTTTATGCACTTTGGGAACTTTACCAAATTATCTCATCGAAGAGGCCTGTGACGTAATGCAGGGACATGCATCTGAGAGAATGGTGGGTGCCTTGATCACTGAGTGGCTTTCAAGTCTTGTAACTGGCTCAAGAAGGAAGGCTTAACCACTCCTCAGGGCTGCAGAGTATCTTCCTCTCTCCAGGGCTTTAGTAGAATCTCTCAATCTTCAGTCTTCAGTGCTTTCTTTATGCTGGTGAAGTACAGATGCTCCCGTCTTACTTTTTAATTATGCTCTTGTATTTTGTTTCCCTTCCACACCCATTCCCCACATAACGTACGCTTTGCAGCAGGCCAAGTCTGAGTGCTTGAAGTACATTTAAATACTGTGGAAATTCACCCTCTATTGATTCTACTATGTAGCCATAGCATAAGAGAGATGTGATATTGATTCTCTTTTTGAGAGTTGTTTATGCAGAGAGATTAGAAATGCACCAGGATAGCTTGTACATTTTAAAATGATGGCAGGGTAAAATCTTTTACCTTTTTTTCCCCACCCTGTTATACTAAGTGTCTTCTGACATTTGTATGTTTGGTGATGCTTTCTTTTGTACAGATGGAAGCTTTAAATTCCAGTCAAGTAATTCCCTCAGAACATTCCTGAGATTTACTGTGACATTTATCATGCTCAAAATAGTGACATTTCAAGCCGAGCTTAGTAAGTTGCATACAGACAATGTGCTCTTTTGAGGAGCCAAACAAGATTTTACTAGACATTTATGCAGTTCACATCTCTTAGTCCCTGGACCTAAGATTATAGTGAGATTGTGGTGTGTGCTAGAATTGGTGCACTGACAACTTGGTCATGGAAAAAGCTCTCATCTTATCTTTTAACTGATACCTGATGAGGGGTTCTGTTGAATGAACCAATTCAGAATTGCACAGTTTCATTGGCAACATCGTCTTCCATTCTTCTATTTCCCACTGTGAATAGTTATGTACTGACAAGTCAGAACGTGGAATTTTGACAAAGCTTGTATCAAATGGCACTAATTTCTTTGGAAATCTGTCTTCCTGTCAGTAGAAATGTTGCTATGGACTTGGAGAGATGGATCAGTAAGAATTATTTGTGTTGGGAGATTTTCATTGGAAATGGTGGAGGGACAGATCAGATAAGATCCTATATGAATGTACTGCGGTCTCAAATCTTTTATTCTCTAGAAAGTTCCTTCTCTCCTGTCTGAATACCTGAGCCTGACATCATACCACTCTTCCTGCAAACACCACTACACATGCAGGTCTAGGTCTGATTCCCCCTGTAGTCTTGTGATTTGACTGTATCCTCACTGTCAAGATGGGCAGAGGGCTTTATTGAAAGAGATTTTTTTTCAACCAGAACAGCTTTCAACTGAAAAGGAAAATGGGAAACAAGATGGGAGGAGGCAGGAGAAAGCAGTATGAATAAATGCTCACTTACAAGGCTGCTGCATGTCGTATGTGTGGAGGGGATACTTCAGTGATATTGTTTAAATATTTAAACATTTTATAAGAGTAAAATATGTACCTTTGTCTGTGTTACAATGGAGCAAAATTGTCTGAAATGTTGCATATCCTTTTTCTTTCTTCCTGGGAGAGAGTTTTCTCTGTTTACAAGAAAATAAAAGTTTAATCTATGGAAACTTGTCTGAAAAGTGATTTTTTTCAGCATGGGGAAGGGGAGAGGAGAGGACTTGTTTAGAATGAAAGATTCAGTGTAAATAGTCCTTCAGCTTTGTAACAGTAACGCTTTACAAGGAGTGAGTCCAAATGTAGCTGTTTAGGAATACTATGGAAAAAGTGAGCAACCTATAGGGATATTTCTCTTGGTGTATTTTCATGGAGTCCTGCCTGACTTTTGAGTGCCAATGAGAGGAGAATCGGCCCCCGCTGCGCCCAGACTATGGTATCAGCACCAATATTGTTGGTTGGCACTCATTTAGTGAAAGCAGTTCAAAACCATTGGCACATTGCTTGCATTGTCACAGTTCCTGGGAGCAAGCCATGGGGCTGTCTCTTTGTATGGCAGCCTATTAGTGCTGCAGTGTCAGGGAAGATGGGATGTTTCTTCTCTGCCATGGATTAAGTAATGCTTGAGCTGCGGTAACTAAAGGGGAGTAAGATGTGCACCCCCTCCCCTGCCCCTGCAGAGTCTGGGGATGCAATAGTGATGTTTCTGACTTTGTAGCCGCACCAGACAGAAATAGAACATGCAATGAAGCAGGGAAATGGCAGAAGGCCAAGGTCTGTTGACCTGAAGGAGAAAGCATGGTAGTAATATGCCATGGTTTCTCTGAGCAAACCACAAGGGTGGTAACATTACACCCACAAAAAGCAAACAGTTGCAAAACCTGCATCTGGGTACAAGAGGCACTGCAATGTCCTAGCATTTGTAGACCAGCCTGGTAGTCTTCTCACTCCTTTCCTGACAAAAGTCTTGGAGGAAGACTAAAATAATCAACCCAATTCCTACATCCACCTTGGGCTCCAGGATCAGAAGAGGCGCTTATGTCCCAGTTTAACTCCCCTTTTCTCCAGTGGCTGAGGAGCCTGCACATCATTCTCTCAGTTTGGACAGTAGAACGCTTTTCACAATTTTCCCAGTAACCAAATATACCATTTTATGTAATAGGAGAAATGGGTATAAACAATGCACGTTGTCCTGGTCCCACTAAAATTGATATGAGCTTTGCTTTACACTCTACTAGGTATTATATCTGGATTTGACTAGAAATGGCATGGGAGTTAAAGATTGCAGCTTGTATGAGTCAGCCATAGGTCCTAATGCACACTAAGAGGCCTGGGGGGCCTTGGCAATTGCCTTTTCGACTCGTGTCATGTCAAGTATTTTAATTCAAATGCCAGCTTCATACCTGGGGCTGGCATCCTCTCCAAATTTGACAATGGTCTTCAATATCCAACCTGTCAGGAATTTCATCATATAGCAGTTGGTGAGAGCTGTCATGGGATTACACTTCATGGTGCAGAGACGTGGATTCAATGATCATCTAGGCCTTTTCCATCTTTCTTGTATTCTGCTTTAAAATTTGATGCTAGAAGCACCCAGTGCTGGAGTTTTCAGGTTCAGTGAAATTTTCCTTTCTGGTCACATGGGGGCACTGGCTGCACATGTCTGAATGGGAATGCTGCTGACAGGAGGCAAATTTCAGCACAGGAATTTGTTTGAAAAAAAACCCCCAAACCATGTCATTTTCAGTGGGGGTTTTATACTGGAGATTAGAATCGCCTCCATTTGTTGCTATGGGAACACATGAAAAAAAGAAAACTACCTTATTATTATTCACACTGACGAAATCTCCTCTGGGGTCTGCTTGATGCCGTGTTCCCTCAGTCACTACTGTGTGTGCCTCTCCTGCAACAGCCAGCCTGTTAAGTGTGTTAGCTTGGTTGGTCTCTGGATCCAGATATATATGGGTATGTGTGCAGGGGGGCAATACTTCATGTGATAGAGTCCTTGGAGCTAATCCTTTATATTCTCATTTACCAGCCCTCTCCTTGTTTGGAGGACATATGGGTTCTCTAGTCCAAAGACTGACTCTGGTCGCAGAACAGCCTTTCTAGTGAAAAAGTGACTTGGAGAGCAGCCTGGCTCTGGCTGAGTCACTTCTCTGCCAAGGCTGGTCCTGTGTATGTCATTGTTTGCAGATGGAAGTGTCACTAATAAGCAAGGCATCCCCTGCTTAGGAGGGATGGAGGGAGATAATTTGATGTTCTAAAGCAGTGGTGCTCAATCTTCTTCAGTGAGCCAGATGGGCAATGCAAGATCCCTCCACTGGCCGGATTTGGCTGGTAGATCCAATCTTGCGCATGATGCAGGTGTTGTGGGGCCCCATCTGGCTGTGAAGTGGGAGGGCATGCCAACCCCAATCTAGTTGTGCAGGGGAAGGGAGCGTAGCCTGGCCTTGATTTGGCTGGGCAGGAATAGGGTTGTGGCCCAACTCTGATCTGCCCTGTGGGGCCTGGGATTTTGGCAGCAGGGAAGGTGGCAGTACTGCCACTGCTCCCCTGCCACCAAATTCCCTGACCCCTGGGGAGCCCCGCAGGTCTGATTCCAAGGTTCAATGGGCTGCATTTGGCTTGTGAGCCGGAGGTGGAGCTTGTTCTAAAGAAGCTTTTTCCTTGTTGGTGCCTATCAGGGCTTTGGCCTCCATCCAATCAACTTCTTTGTGAGCTCTTCCCTTGTCTGTTTCTGTTTCTCCATCCTTGACTTCTGTCTCATACCCACAGCCATTGTTCTGATCTTTCCCCCAAGTATCCTACCATCTTCAACCCACCCAGCCCTAATCCATTCCTCCAATCTCCCTTTGCTTCCTCTTGCGCACCACTGCATTCCTTAGCTATTCTTGTGTTTGTTTACCTCCTGTCTGACTCTTCTTTTCTTCCCTATCCAGCCTGTCACTAATCCCTAGGGATTTCCCTTTTCAAATAGGTAATAACATAGAGCTGGTTGGGTGGTTTTTCCAGTGGAAAAACTGATTACAAATTAAATTAATTTTCATCAAAACAATTTTTTTCAAAGTGAATCTTTGATGCATTTTGAGACGTGTATGAAAGATGCTATACAGAAGACCTGAGTATGATTACGAAACCATAAGAACTTCATTAAGGGAAAGTGAGCAGTGGCATTATCCCTTCTGCCAATGGATCCCCTCTTATAAGGTTTTGGCTGGGGGGAGGGTAGCAGCTACTGAGGGGAAATTCATGGAGTTTCTAGTGCCCTATATGGGTTCTTTCTACATAAAGGATGATCTAGCTCCTGGTGGGGTCTACCAAGTGGTGAAGACTTCTGTTCATCTGAAGAGCCGTGAAGCTAACATCTTAGATGAGATTTGAACTGTTACCGCTCATCTTCTGCAGTTGACAGCGTTCCTCCCCTGAGGTGTTACTTTCAACCAATTGCATTCCACTAGGCCTGGGGTGTCAAACTTGCTTGAGGGACTTGGCTTGGATCCAGGCCACGGGACTTCTTGTGGAATCCGGGGTGTGAGAGCTACTGCAGTCACCATCATGGTGGCAGTAGCAGAAGCAAGGGGGTCCAGCAGCAGTGGTGCTGTCCAGGGCTGGGCAAGCTCACCGCTGATGGCTGTGCACAGCAGGGATGAAGGCCTCAGATTCTGTGGGAGGCCACAGCTCCTAATTTTGGGTGCCTACTGGAAGCTGTCAGACTACATTGAAAAACTCTGTTGGCTTGATATGGCCTCTGGACCACATTTTTGACACCACTGCACTAGGCAAACAGACCCAGGAGAAATAGGAAGCAAGTTCCTAGCTCATATGCATGGTTTTGCTGTCTCCTGTAGAGGACAAAGATGAAAGTGATCATGTAGCAGAACTTGTTTGTTGAAGATATTTGTACCATAGTATAACCAGAGTACAGGGTCTCGGAGGAAGATGGCAGTCATTATTATATCCCTGGAGGCTCCAACACTGGGCTTGAGCACAGCGTTCAGGATATATTGAAAGAGGATAAAGCATGATCATCATTTGAATGAGCTGCATACTAGGCAGTGTTCATGAACTGAAGGTGAGGTGGATTCACGCAGGGGGTATAACCTGGGGACAGACAATGTCTCTTGCTCTTCTGATTGAAAATCTTTCCAAGGCAAAATCCCTTCTGAAGAAAATATTTCTGCTTTGCTCTGAGCTGTGTAAGAGTGAAAAATAAACAAGCCCCATGGCCTCCTCTGCTTAGTGCTATTTTAAGCAGGGTTTGGACTTGGAGAAAGCAGAGAAAAATTCTCATGCTTATATGTTTAGACTACAAACACCATTCAGCCCTCATGGCTGGCATTCATCAAAGGGGAGCAGCAATGCCTCTAAAACATCCTTGTCCCTAGTGCTGATGTCATGGGAGTAAAGGTAAAAGTTATTGGAAGCTCTTAAAACAGTTCAGGGAGTTTCATTAGTGGTTTGAGTTAAATGATCATTAACCAAACCAACCATCTTTCCCTCTGTTGCACATCTTCAGGCTCTTGATTCAAGTTGATGCCCTCATTTCCGAATTTCTCCAGTCTCTATAAAATCTTCCAGTGTAAGCAGGGCTTGGATTTGTGATGTGAAAAAAAAAAGAAATCTTTTCTAAAGTTCTAATACCAGCACTTTATTTCTTTAAATCATCTGTGTCAATTTTAAATTTAAAAAGTACCCAAGTAACTTTTCATGTCTGTCTTATGCAGCAAAAAAGAAACAAAGCTACACACTAATCCCTCTCCCACCTTATATTATCTTGAAAATAGGGTGTTTAAATAATATACTTAGGTATTGAATACAATCTGCCTGATTGTCAGAAGTGTTGGGCAAGCTCACATCCCATCAATTGATAGGTGCTCTATAGCTTCTACTGAATTAGCGTAAATATAGACTTGTCTTAACCTTAGACCAGCTGAGGTTGAAAACTTTAGCCTAAATGACTCATCTGAGCTCCCACAGTACATCAGTGGCAGAGTCAGGAATAGAACCTAGGCATCCTAGATGTCAGGCCCCACTTCCAGAATCATATCTCAGGTAAATGCAGTGTCAGCTGAAACAACCAGTCAAAAAGACAATATAATTGCAGCTGTCTACTGAATTAATTATCCTCTGGAAAAATACTGACAAAACCAGTCTTCACTGTCATGTCTCCAGTCCAACCTTTCTATATGGTCTGCTCCCAATATTCTGCACAGGCCACCGCTTCTGGCGTTGGTGTTGCCAAATCTTGTGGGGTGCATTGTGGTGCTGCAGGGCATCTCAGGAGACACCAACCAAATTTCAACAAAACCAGTTACTCTTCACACATGCAAATCATCAGCTAAGGTAATGAGTTAAGGAAGTTGGAGAATAAGTTAAAACCACAAATAAAAAAAGAGCCCTTGCTTTAAATGTTCAGATTAAAATGACTCCTTTAGCTTAAAGCATGGAGACTTTCCTGCACTGGCTTTCGATGTCTCTTAAAAAATGAGCTTTGTAAAACAGATCAGTGGGGGCTCTTTAGCTCCTCTGGTGCTGTAACTACAGCTCGTTCTAGTATAATTCCTTTGACTCTCCCTTTAGTACCTTGCAATTCATTTAAATTTTCTAGTACCGGTGTGCTGCTTATGTCTCATGTGGATGCAGTCTGTGTTCCCAAGATGAATTTGCCTTGTGAGGATTATACTCAGGTAGAATCCCTAGCGCAAAGGCTGCTGCTGAAAGGCCCCATTCTTCCAGGCCTTGAGCACTAGTGAAATGAATTGGAGTGGAGAATGTTTAGCATCGTCTAGATTTTTGCCCTAAGGACATTTGTTTTGTGACATGGCATTGGACTCTTTTACCTGGGTCTTCTGTCCCCACACCAGTTCATAAACCCAGCATGAAGTTAGTATTTTCTACTCTTGATAGTAAGTCGGAAGGTGAGAAACAAAAACATGCATGTGTCAATAATAGGGTGGCTGTTTCCATTTGGAAGCAGAGGTACTTTTACTGAGGCATAATGAGGGGTAAGTAAGATGTGTTCAATTAGCTCCAGTCCAGAAATATAAAAGGTTTCAAGTGCCCTTCTCTCAGAGGCAGAGGAAATGATAGGCAAAGACAGCAAGGTCCTGCAGGAAAATCCTAGAGACAGCAGCATGCAGAGAGAAAAGCATAGGCTAAGAGTTATGTTCTCTGAGGCTATGAATAGACGTCACCCTTACTGCGGGAGAAAATTTCTCTCAGAACAAAGCACAAGTAAGCGTCCAGATGTCCTTGTCACTTGTTATGGGATAAAGCCCCCCCAAAAGTTTTCAGGATAAGGGATACTAACAGTTTGCCCCAAGCTATCACATAGGATGTCTGAACAGATATCACAGGACAAGCAGGCCAGTTGGTCTTCAATGCATCCCACAATGCACTGTTTTGGCCTCAATCCCAGCCCCTCTTGAACTCTAGGCAACCACTCTGGCTCTAGTTGCAGAATTGTACTGCTCCTACCTATGAATAGCCCTGCATGGTGATTTGCCAGCCATTTCATGCCTGACATCCACCTGAGATCAGCATCAGAGCCTGCATTCACTGAACCAACCTCAAACATCATCAACACCAGGTACCCTCATCCACCTAATCATCCAGCTACCAGGCAGGTCATTGGACCCATCTGCCAACCACCAAGACAAATTTGGATCTCCATACCTCTACACACTCATCCATCCTCCTTCCACCATGGCCCCTCAATCCAACTGCAGCACCGTGAACCTCCTTATATTCAATGAAACAGTCATGTCTGAAAATGCAGTGGACATGACAGCCCACACTGCCCAGGAGAGCAAAAAGAGCTCCGATGTGCCCATGATTGAAGACCCGCAACCGTTGCAGGCTAGCACAGCAAATGAGGCCATCCCACCAAGCCACGCAAACTTGCTGGCCCTTTTTTTGAGCTTCATGGATGCCAAAATGGACCCAGGCTCAGACAATGAGGGCCTGGAGTTTCTTGTCCTCCTCCATCTTCAGCATCCCAGTTATCCCTCTCCCAACAGGGATCTGCTGCCCCAGAAGACCTAGCCTGCAACAAATCCCACTTGTGAGTGTTGTGTGCTAATAGGTACTGCTGTAGGCAAAGTGGGCAATTAATGGAACTGGCATTACTTTTGGACACGTGCCTGTTAATAGTTGCCGAGTTGTTATTGTATTGTGGGTCTCAGTTCAGGTAGGGAGTAATTGACACCATTTAAGGTAATTGCCTTAATGCCTCATCAGTCCCCCTACCAAGGACACAATAGCAGTAGAGAACAGAGCTCCAGATACGGCACTAGCTTAAAAGTTAGCAAAATGCACTGCTGCTACAATGCACCACTTCCTATAACCTATGCCTTCACCATGGCTCCTGCTGAGCAAGTAGCAGCGATGGCCTTCACTCCCATACAAGCACTCCATAAAGGCACTTAATTACAAGCCAGCAAGCAAGGGAAGAAGAAAATAAACAGCTTTTAAATCACTAGGTTACCTGCTTGGTTAGTCAGTGCAGGCCACTGAGGCAATTCAGGTTCCTTGGTAAGTGGCCACAACATTGGTGGGACTGTCCAGACTCTTCTAAATGCTGGTACTGGCCACCAAAGACAGTCTAACCCTCTCTGGTCTCCCATCCTAGCAAACCCAGTTTGTGCAGTCCAGGGCCATTTCACAGTGGAAGGGGATGGGTCACAGGGTAGAGTCCATGGGTAGTCCATGTGGAGTCACAGGGTAGTCCATGCGGAGGAGGTGGCAGCAAATCACCCACCCCTAAAATGTTTTTGGGCCCTCTCACCATAGTCTGTCAGTATGCTACATACAGCTTGGTTGTGGGCTCTTCACAGCAGCAGTATGCTGATCCCCTCAAGACAGGAGTGAGGAGGGGAGGCATAGGCAGATTAATTAAAAAAAAAAAAGGCAGATTAATGCATGGGCCAGCTGGGTCTGAGCCTGGAGGCTCCTGCCTCAGTGTGGACAAAACCGGCAGCTGGGCTGGGCTGGGCGTGCGCGATACAGTGGGCTGTGGCTGCCAGGCTGAGCTGTAGCAGGGTGACAGGCTGGTGAGAGGTTGGTCTGCACCACACGCACCTGGCGGGCAACAGCTCTGCACCCCCAGCACCGGCTCCAGCGTGGACCTGCGGGCAGGGGCGGCCACAGCTCCTGCCCTGGGCCTGAGGGGCAGCAAGTCCTGCTCCAGCTGCTGGTCCCACTGCACTGGCTGGGGACGGAGCCCACAGCTGTGGGGCAGGGCCTGGGTTTGGGGGGCCAGGGCCAGGGACCCAATGAAGCTTAATCCGTCCCTGAGGGGAGGGGGATGTCTACTTCTTTCACATTCTCAAGCTGTGTGTTTTGAGCAGTGCAGCAGCCGCCTGCATGCAGCCTTTGTGAGTTATTAGCTGACAGTTAACTAGAGAAAAATCAATCGCACCCCTCATAGCGAGCCCGTCAGACCATGCAAGGAGGTCATAGTGGGTAGTGAGGTTTACCATTAGGCATTCTCTGTCATTTCAGGGCAGAGCCAAATGCATTGGTGACCCACTGTAGCATGCCCGCCTTCTCTGCAAGTCAGTCACAAGGGACCACCATCTCTTGCAGTAAGAGGCAAGCAAAGACCACTGGACTGGACATGCAGCACTGAACAAAGGTCACCCTCACTATGGGATTAGGTGGATCAGCATGACATTGGCCAGGATGCCAGCATCCTGAGGTTATAGACAAGGGGCATTAGAGAGTTCCAGTGCAACAGATCATGCTCATCACCAACCCAAAGGGGCAGGGCGCATCTCATTGAGTGTGGCTCCACCCCCATCCACCTCAACTGGCCCACTATGTTTTACAGCCCCGGTGGGAGTTAGGGACTCTGGCTGTACCCCATGGTTGTTTGCCCCATGGCTGCCCAAGCATGCCCCCTACTCTGCTGAAACCGGTCGCCAGGGAGCATGGGGGAGTGGAATTACCAGTTGAGAATCAGCAAGGCAGATAAGGCCTGTCCCTTGGCTGGACAGCTTTGACACTGCTTTGACACCTGACATTTGCAGCTGGTGGCAATGACACTTTGGGATAAGATAACAGCCTCAGGACTTGGTCAGAGACTGGCACCCGGCAGAGGAAGACCCTGCACCTGCACAAAGATGGGCATGCTGGCTCCTCTGGAGGAAGCCAACCACTTCTGTGCTGTGGAGGCTCAGCAATGGAGGGAGAAAGAGTGGATGTACCACCACCAGTGCTTGGTCATGGTCAGGCACAGAATCAAGGAGTCATGGCACACTGCTACATGGCTTATCAGGTGGCATGCAAAGGTTGAGGAGACTGTGCAGCCATTGCTGAGTGAACAAGCAAAATGTTCAGGAAGTCTGTGAGGGTTTCCTTGAACCTTCAGAGGAAAAGCATCCTTGGTGCTTGCCACACCACCCCACAATTTAACCCACAAGTGGAACTGTCCAGTATACTCTGGGGGCACATGCTGTCATGGGGTTTCACAGTCTTACAGTGGTCCCCTGAGGCAGGAGCAAGCACCCCCCCCTATAATGCAGGTGAAGCCTGCAGCCTGAATTGTCTAGCTGTGCCTGCTGCCACTTGAGGACATGCTGCAAAAACCTGCTGGGGTCATGCTAGGCCCATGGCATGCTCACATTCACCAGGGACAAAAGGGGTCTAACCCAGGAAGGTTTATGGGGTTCCTGGGTTTTTTTACATTGTCGCAGCACAAATGATACCATGACAAATACAAAGTCTGGTTATACCGTGAATGACAAGTAAAGTGAAATGTTATGAAGAAGTGAAATTTGGCCTTTCCCCAATGTGTATGTACTCCAGGTAGAAACCTGACCTGTTTACAGTGTCTCCTGATCTTACTTCTATGAAGTCATCAATTATTTAAGCATCAGCTATCCATAGAAATGGGGATTGATTGGTGATTAAAGCTTGTGTGTGTCAGTATTTGCGATAGAGAATATCGAGATACCTTGATTTTGTCACACAGGCTGCATCTAGATGAGCGTGGACATTTGGTTCCCCAGGGACAACTGGCAGTGGCACACCTTGTGCCACTGCTAGATGTCTCTGGGGAATGCCTGTGCCACATACCTTCTGGTGAGTGGCAGGTTACCCCGGGTGGGGTAGGGAAGGCTGGGGCCAGCAACTGTGCCAGCCCCAGCAGCCTTACCTGAGGTCCTGGGGGCCTGGGAATCTGCAGCCACATCACTCCTGCAGCTGGGAGCCTGGTCAGCACCTGGAGTCTGCCTTCAGCCAGTCAGGCTCTGATTTTGGGTGGTATGCACTGCTTCCATGTGTGCTGCCCCGCTTTTTTTCTGCGCAGCTTTTTTTGACCCCGGGGATCTCCCAGGGTCAAAAAACCCTCCTGTGCTGCAAGATAGCAAGGTAGCAGCATGGGAAACACCTGAATGTGTGGTGTGTGGTGCCAACGATGGGTCCACAGCACCACACTGCATGGCCACACTTGTCTGGATGTGGCCACGGAGAGCACTAAAAGCTGCATGTGCATGCCAGTGTGATAAACTCCTGGTCACTCAGACATACAGGGGGGTGATTTCTCAGACATAAACTATACATTGACCGCTTTGTTTCCAAACTGTGGCTCTCAAGGGAAAGGCCATGAACTCTATCAAGATGCTCCTGGGCCCATGTTTTCTGATTCAACTTCTCTGTTTCAAAACCCTAACATTTTAGGATTAAGTGATATTGGTAGAGGAGTATATGTGGAGGTTAGGACTGGATAAGCAAAGTTTGCTTCCAGTCAGGTCTGCTAGGAGTATGGAAAGCTGTGAGGTAGTCCAGGAGGTAGAAAGGGGGCTGAAGACGTGGCTGTAGGTCAAGCTTTGAGAAGTGGTAGCAAACGTAATAGTGAATCCAAGACTGGAATATTAAGATCTTCTACAGGTCAGGGTTGTTCTGCACTGTCAGAGCCATAGGAAGAAAATGTTATATTGCCCCTGACAGCACTATATGTGTACCAAACCCACTTATCCCTTCTCTCTCTGTCATGAGAAGTGAATTCACTTTCAATTCTGAATGATAACAGTAGCCATGGCTGTTCCCGTGGAGCTAATTACAGGCCATGAATACTGATGGGAATGGAGCGCCCTGGAAATGGCTCTCCTGTTCCATACCTGATTGGCACGGGAAACCTTGCTGTCAGCTTTGCAGGTGGCTCTCATTAAGTCAGTGCTAGAGGCAGGCAGTCGTGGACATTTGAGAACAGGTAAGTGCATGTTGCCTCCATTGCCAGGGCACCCATCGAAAGAAAACACCCCACAGGAGCTGGGGCCTCCCCAGGGGCAACCAAGTCAGAACCAGTAAGTCTCGAAATGATTCTAGTTCAGTGAGGCATCCAGCCAGGGCAGCTGGCATTTTGTTGTCGGTACCTTGCAGTGGAACCCATTGTGTGGCTGTTGGGTGGTATTATGCCCACTGTAAAATAGTCTGGGCCTCCCCCAAAACCATCACACTGTCAGATCACTGTCCTGTGAGTTTGTTTTCTGCATATCTATGAACAAGGGTGGATCCGGGGTGGGGGGGAAGAAGGATGGTGGGGGAGGGTGTACTGGTACACTTGTATCCCTCCTTTGATTTCTGCTCCACCCAAAGTTTAAAACCAACTGCTTGAAAGTGGCAGCAGCATTTCTAGTCAGGCAGTTCTGAGGGAGTCAGTTGACTTCATGGTGCATTATAATCTACCTTCTAAATGATCCCTTCTAAACTCTTCATTCTACAGGTATTAATGACCCTCTCTTCTTTTTAATGGTCTTGGTGGTTCACCAGTCAAGGTAGCCTTTGTTCTGCAATTCTGCTGTCTGTTAGCTGCTCCTAGTAATGAAGCTCCTATTTCCCAGCCCTGCAGATTGTTTTAAACTCATTCCAGTGAAGTTATATTTGTTTTTGTTTCAATTTTAAACTGAATAATACAGCCCTAGGCCCCTAGTATATTAGTATTTTTTTAGTTTATTTTTAATTGGAAAAAGATACGTATATTTCATAGGTGATGATGCATCTGACCGTCTTCACCCCTTTTCAAAACTGTAGATCTGCCCATGTCTATGACCCATAACATAGCAGGTGTGGTCAACTGAAAAGAGCTAACAGGGCTTGGCTAACAGGACAAAAACCCTCTATCATTCATCACAAGAAACATCAACATCAGGGGCTTAATCCCTTCCTCAAAGGTTATCAGTTACTCCATTCAAGTTAATGGGAAAATTTGGCCCTATTTATTGTGTTATATTTTGCATGGATTGCCTACCATCAATGGCCTATAAAGACCAGTGTGGCCTACTTTGAATTCTGTGTTATGTCCATTGCACCCCAGTTATCAAGAGTCCATTATTGCTGGAAAGGCATGGATAAAGTTAAGTCAGTCACCATTCATTCTTCTGTCCCCATCTCTTGATCTTGTGACTCTCTAGCCCAGACCTTGGTTGTTGCTTTCTAGCATTTTACCTGTTGCTAAGCTTAAATGAACATATACTATGGCTTTCCTCTCCCTTCCTTACACCCTCATTAAGTGTCATTAAAGGGAGACCTTCATTTCTGCTGTACAATAGCTTAACTAAAAAGTGTTTGAGATTCTACTAAAAGCTATAATCATGGAGTAAGGATTAAAATAGTGAAAAGAGAGATAGGTACAGAAGAAAAGAGAGAGAGAGAGAAAAAAAAAAGATGGAAACTTTCTTTTAGGAAATAGAAAATCATAATACAGCTTGTGATTTCCACCCCCACCCAGATCCTGATACAGCTTTGTAAGGCATTCTAAAGATTCAAAGTGATTTAAGGAAGCATCACAATTTGAATCAAATATCTGTCTGTTTGTCATGATACCCAGCTGCTAAATATTGATAGCACTTACAATAGCAAGAGGAACCCAGGTCTCTTCTAGCAGTTGGTGGGATTCTGTCCAGGAAAGTTTGGGGGATATTACAATATATGGATTTTATTTAATACTATTTGGCCTTAATCCAACAAAGCAATTAAGAACATGGAAGAATTCTCATATATTTCAAGGGGACTGTGCATGTGCTAAAGTTCTTTGCTGAATCAGGGCATTATGCAACAAGGATAGATATAATTAGAAATACTTATTGTGATAGATTTAGGTAGTAAGAATAGTATTACTTATTTCTGGACACCTGAGTGTCTCTAACTAGCTAGCAGGCGCGCACTGCTATATGGATGATTTTACATTTCACTGATTTGACAGCACCCATCATTTCCTTACACGGAGTTGTCCAGATCCCTAAATCACCACTGTCATCATTAGTACTAATTGGCTCCCTTGTTGGCAGCCTCTAGAGAGTAGCCAAGCACTGAATGGAAACTGAAGACCCTTCTCCCTCCAAAGCATTGAGGCACATTTGTTGGTACAATCTGTGTTTCTCTGGTAACTTACATTTGTCAGATTGCTCCTGTTTCTCTGGAGATAGAGAGGATTTCACTATCTAATCTGGTCATTTTCCATCAAACCAAATCTACACACATGGATGCCAAAAGAGAATGTGTTAAACATTTGTCATGTTTACTTTCAGTCAATTATTCAGTCACTGGATGTCTCTGGGCACTGGGTAGATGGTGGTCCCTGGTAAACAAGAGGGACAAAACTGGAACGTGAGCTGAATGGAAGCATATTTATTTGTCTGCAGATAGCTGCTCTTCATTAAAGAAAACACCTTCCACTGGAGATGTATGTGATTTTGGTTTTTTTAGATATATCCAATTAGGGAGCAGCAAAGAGCTTCTGCAAACAGCTTCATGGCACACTAAAATGGGTTCATTTTTCAGATAAAAGCTGTTATTTTACCAAAAACTCTTCCACTTTCCTTGTGAGAAGCCACTGTTTGCCAGTTTTTAATGGGAATTCTCCCTCTTCCCATTTTAAGTTTTGCTATGTGATCCTGAAACAGGATTTGAGTGGGTGATAATGATTCTTTTAGGAGTTAAGTAAAACAGGGGTTTGCCCATGTGCTATGTCCAAACAGGAGTTATGAGTTCCTCACCTTAAGCAGGGGAGAGGGGAGAAGAAGAGATACAGTTTTCTTCTATATGTCATTTAACAGCACTGGATTCTATTGTTCCATCTTCCTTGTCAGTGTGCGTGTGTGTGCATATAACAACCCTGAAGTCTGTCTTTGGAAAGTCTGAAAATGAGAACTTTGTCAAGTGGGGGAATGGAGGCATCTTGGTTTCATTACAAGCAGTCTGGGAATGGAAAAACACAAAGAAAAATGGCAAAAAATATTGTTTTCCTTTGCATTTTCAATCTCAGCTCCTTCAAACACATCCGAATTCCTCAAGGAAATTAAAATGATCAAAAGGCAAATAAATCATTTCACAGGGTCTATTCTTGCTCAGTGACATTTGTATTTCTTTTTGGTCTTGTCAGTGACAGGTCCTGCAGAGCTTTCTTTCCTCTTCTGGTCTCTGTGTAGATGAATGCAGAATCCTTTTTCTTCTTCCATCCTCTTCAAGGTCGCCACTTGGTTTCCAAGGAAGGTGCATATAGATTTACTACCTAGCACAAAGCCGCATCAATAGTCCATTCTGAACTCTAAATCTTAAACTGAAGCCAGCCTCCTTCCAGCTTTATTTTTGTTTGTATAAGTGAACTCAGTGATATCGAAGGAACCTGGATTGGAAGCTCTGCAGACTGAAATCCATTGTTCATTCTCTAGGGAGTGAGCAGAACACTGGCACCTGCAGTGTGTAATGTCTATCATGCTGTCGAATGCCAGGGATTGAATTGGGAATCTCCAGAGCTAAAAGCAGGAGCGTTGATATCAGTTGAGTGAAGGAACCAGGTTTTGTAACAGAGATGTGCTCTGGGGTATGGAAGGGGTGAGATATAACATATACTGGTCCATTCATTACATACTTCCTCTGGTCAGGCTAAACTCATTCCAGGCACGAGATGCATAGTATTTCAAATCCCATGTGAACCCCACCACTTAATTGAAGTTAGCTTGTCACCATTCATTCTTATGACCCCCATCCCTTGATTTCCTAACTTTCCAGCCCAGACCTGGTTGTCTCTTTTAGTGTCTTACCTATTGCTAAGCTGTATTGACTGACACACAAGCTCCTGGGACTTAATGCTAACCTCAAAGAAAGATCAATCTTAGGTTCATTCAGCCCCTAGTGTCTCTGTATAGACTGCTGACCACCAGGTACACAATGACAGTTGTTTTTGTGATGCTGATCCTATCAAAATTTCCAGGTTAACTGTACCTCTGACCCTTCCTGGTCTCACAGCAGGCCCAGGTCTTAGGCCTTTAGGGCTAAGTGCAAACCGTCAAAAAGCCCGAGGATGAATCGATTCAGTCTTTGAAGGTTAGTCTAAGCTGCAGAGATTAAACTGAGAAACAGCTGGACATACATTCACTTTTGACTGAGGGTATGCAATCACATACCTGCAGTGGCTCCAGCCAGAAGCTGGGGGGCACTAGAGCACAGCTCTCTGGCACATAACCAGCATGGGCTATGTGTTTACTTTCTCTTCCTGCTGCCCCCAAGGTCTCTGGGATTTGCAGTCTACAATCATAGCAGCAGAGTTGCTCATCACTTCCTCTCCCTGCTTCCAGTTGCATCTGGGATATGTAATCCACAGTCATAGCCAGCGGTAAGTTTTTACAGGGCAGGGCAGCTCTGTACTCAGGGGAAGGGAAGTTTAATCCCCCTTCCTGGGCCAACACCCCAGCAGGGGCTTGCCTAGTGGGGGCAGTCACTGCCTCCCCCCACCACAACCCTTCTCTGCTGGAGCAGGCAGCACAGCCCAGCCCAGGGCTGGAAAGTATGCTGGGATGCTGGGGGACTGTAATTAAACTTGAACCAGGAAGGAGTCTGGGACAGAAGTTTCATAAACCAGTTTGACCCAAATCAGTTAAGTCTGAT
Organism: Alligator sinensis; assembly: GCF_000455745.1. Classification (NCBI taxonomy): domain Eukaryota; kingdom Metazoa; phylum Chordata; order Crocodylia; family Alligatoridae; genus Alligator; species Alligator sinensis. Next base: position 647,476 of record NW_005842457.1, on the reverse strand, counting down.
GCTACATTCAACCAGGTTTCTCTTAAACCAGTTTCAGCCATTTTGATACTAGTTTATGTGCACTGAACTTCTGTTCTGTTACAGGTTTAAACCAGTTTCTGATCACTTAAACCATTTTATGTGTAACTTCTGTCCCTAGCCTATCTGTCTGCTGGATTAGGATGGAATCACTTGAGACTACCTGGCTAGTTGCAGTCCCCTGGATATTCACCATGACTTACTTTAAAAAGGTCTGACTTATGTCCAGACCCTGCAGCTCCCAGTTGCCTGTAACTTTTTGATTAGGTAACTCCCAGCTTTGGCAAAACAAGGGTTGCTGCTGTTAGAAGAAAGTAACCAGGAGTCTCAAAGCTAACAATTTTCCCTATTGTATTTCATATACAACCCTGGGTGCCCATATCCAGGGGGGCAGCAGTGTTGACTTCTGGACAATCTCCATTGAATTCAAGCATTATAGGCATATTGTGAAGGTTCAACAGAACTGAATATAACTTACACTGGCTATCTCAATAAGTAAGCTGCATTAAACTATTCATAGGCAATTGCATTCCTTCTCCACAACAATCATGCATGCCTGTCTGCTACTAAACAGACTGAGAATAGATCAGGACTCAGGAAGCCTCCACTGCAAGTATATATTCAGACTGGGGCACCCTTCATTCAGTATTTAGTAGAGGTATTTAAAACTTGGCTGGACAAACCAGCAGAGAATACTGCATGTAACTATTCATCTCACCTTTTGAGGCAGGTTGACTGGCAGCTCTGGTGTGCAGGTCTGGAGTGGTGGCCCCCAGTGTGCTCTGGTTGATCTTCTAAAGGGGCTGGGGCTAGGAGCTTTTCCTAGTTCTGCCACTGGCTAGTATGTGACATTGGACAAATCACTTAAGCGCTCAGTACTTCAATTATGAATAAGAGCTAAAGATACTTCCTCTCTTCTGTAAAGTGGTTGGAGAAACAGCTGAAAAAGGCTGGAAAGTGTTAACAAACTTTTCTTTACAAATCTGTACAATTCTTCCTCACCAATGGATCCATATCATATGTTCTCCCTGGTTTACCTTCTCTCTTTTGTGTTTGGTCCCTCATACCAGGATTCATCACCATGGAGTCTGAGCAACTCTATCTACTCACTCTGCCCAAGGAAAGTACCAAGGAATATACTCAGGCTTAGAAGACCTTACAGTCCCACACAGGCTAAATACAGATGGTCAAAAAGCCGGACCCTGAATTGATTCAATCTTTGCAGGTTACTCTAACCTGCATAGATTGAACAGGCAAGCAAGCGAATAGATATTCACTTTTGATTCTGGAAATGCAGCCACATACCTGCTGTGGCTCAGGCCAGAAGCCAGAGGGCACTAGAGCATGCCTCCCTGCTCAGCTGGAGCAGACAGCCTGGACCAAGGCTAGCTTGCCCACCCTGCAAGGGGGAGGGGGCTTGAGGGGAGGTGCAAAGCATCCTGGGATGCTGGGGTACTGAGAGTTAACTTCAATCTGAAGGGGATCTGGGACAGAAGTTCAATAAACTGACTTAACCTAAATCAGTTAAGTCTAATACTACATTTAACCATGTTTATCTTAAACCAGTTTTAGACATTTTGAAAACGGTTTATGTGCGCTGAACTTCTGTTGTGTTACAGATTTGAACCAGTTTCCAATCACTTATACTTGTTTATGTACAATTTATGTCCCTAGCCACAGAGTTCAGGATCATTCTGCAAGTTGGACATCTCCACAAAAAACAGATTCTGCCCACCCCCCTTCACCAGAAGTTTTGAGGTTCTAACAGCTAGCATTGGCAGGAAGATTCCTCTTGGGTTGGAAGAAGGGAAAAGATGCCTTTGCAATGCATCCCAGCCCAAATATGTGCAACTTGTGATGCTTATCATTACAATAGTTCATTTGCTGCAAAGCAGGTGTTAGCTTGGAAAAAAACATAAAAGCTGTATTCTGTATTGTTTGTTCCTTGTTAAAATGATCTGGACCCCTGTGGGCATGTGTTGCCTTAATATTCTGGTGCTGAGAAATGCCACATTTTCATAACGAAAGCTGTTGCGGGAAAGCAATTCCAACCAAAGATAAAAGGAGAAGATTACACTTGCCACTTGAGTTGCGGTATTAGAACAACTGATTTTATTTGTTTTCATTTCATTTTACTCATCAGCTGCTGCTGAATCCCCTGCATGATATTCTTCAGAGATGTTAATTGTATTTTGTGCGTCTGGACCTCCCTAAGAAATGACACACGTTTTCGCTCACAAATTAGATGTCTCTTTTCATTTCAACACCAAAAAGGGAAGCTAATTTACAAATGTCAGGGCCGCTGCTCTAGTGAAGGCCCTTTTGTATGATGGAAACTGACAGATATATTTAAGAGACATGGAGTGGTGAACTCCATGCTGCGAATGCAAATCTGGGAGATATTAATTTAATTTTGACCCCAGCTGGTGCAACAGTTGGGGGAAACAAGAATCACAGCTTATTCCTGCATAGATAGCAATATAACCTCCTAAAAGGCATAACTATAGCTAAGTTTTTTTGAAAGGGACAATGTCATGTAGTTTAGCCCCACTATATAGGTGGTCATTGCAGCTTGCTGATGAAAGTTCTGGAGAACATCTGTGGATGCTTTGCCTGGGTAAAGACTGAAGGGTTTTCTATAAATAGAAAGAGAAAGTAAGGGGTGAGCATCATTTGCCCAAACCTCACACAAATTGGTTGTTTTTCTTGAGAGTAGAAGAAAGATCACTATAGGTTGTCTGTGTAAGTATATGCATGTTCACATCTTTGTGTGTGTGTATGTGTCCATATGTGCTTGGAAAAGTAGGAGGTGCTAAGCCTGTTGGGTTGTGAATCAGAGGAAGATTATGCAGCAGAATGAAACCAGCAAGTGAACCTGTCTTGGATAGCTGAGTGACAGGCTGAAAACAATTAAAACACAAGAGGGAAAGGGGACGGAACAGAAAACCAGTTTCTTCTAATTATATGGGGGACTATTATAACCCATAACATACCCTGGAAATATTCCTCTCCAGGCTACTCATGAGGACTTTAGAATGACCAAAGACAGGATTGTAGTTCATAGATGATACATTTCAGGTTTGACATTGGTCCCAGTTTGGATAGAGAACTCTGGGAGTTGGTTCAGTACTGCACTGATGCCTATGCGGTATAGATGTAGTCATTTAAGTTCTGTTACCTTCCCTAGCACTAAGCCTCCGTTTCTGAATTCTGAGACCTCCTAGGACACAACCACCAGATCTCCATGACACAGATGTTTCTGGTGCAGATAGGGCTTCATTTACTGTTCCCAATACCACTGACAATGTTGAGGAAAGGTGGTCACAGTTTGCTGAATAGGGCTATGGTAGAACATTTTCCTAGCCATCTTGAAAACTGTGATGGACAGCACTATCTTTTCATGGATAGGTAAGATTTAAACACACTCAAGTCATAAAAAAGCCACCTATTTGTATCTACTGTTTTTGTGGATGAGAGTTTGAATGGTGCCTTATGAGTGCCTAGAGCAGGATGTATACTGGGGAACCCAATGCAGAATAAGAGATGTCACCATGACTGACTCCTGATTATTTGTGCCTGTGGGCAGATGCAAAAATCTGTCCATATTGATATATTGAAAGTGCTTCAGAAGCCCCACATGGCCAAACTACTAGTGGAAAAAGGGAAAATGCCCCTGGAGATTCTGTAAGGAGCAGAATCTTTCTATTCTCTTTGTACGTAGCCCTGTTTCCAGCCCACTTTTCCCACAGGCACAAATAATCAGGAGTCAGTCATGGTGACATCTCTTATTCTGCATTGGGTTCCCCAGTATACATCCTGCTCTAGGCACTCATAAGGCACCATTCAAACTCTCATCCACAGAACAGTATATACAAATAGGTGGCTTTTTTATGACTTGAGTGTTTTTAAATCTTACCTATCCACGAGAAGATAGTGCTGTGCATATGTTCAAGGTCCATGGCTCTCAATTCTCATTTTCTCATGCCTGCATCACTGTGCTCTGAATGGCGATAGCTTTCCAGGGTTTAGTCAATAGACAACCTCCTGTAACCCTCATGTTCCTTCTGAAAATGCAACAATCCATGACCAGAAACAGACAGATAATAAGCTCATCGGCTGGCTGTTTGCTGGTGGTTCCAAGATGTAGCTCTCAGCTAACCTGATTTTGCTTTGGTGCTGAAGAAATAACCCTGCCTTGTCATTATTAACATGGGATTGTTGTTAACCACAAATCCCATCAGGCTGGAGATTTGCCTCATCCACATGAGAAACCATTTGACTCACCTCTCTGTGGGCCAGGATAATATATACCAGTCTTAACTTGCTCTGGGGACCCAGTGGCCTCAGGGCTGAGGGGGCTGAGGGGGTTTAAAAATACTTCGTACCCTTTCTGACTCATACTTGTTATAGTTTGGGCCCCTCCGGAAAATCTGGCCTATAATATCACAACTAGAGACATCTACTCTTGCATGTTGAGCTGGCAAAGTGATAGCATCATAAAAAATCCACTTCAGGTTTTCAAATGTCTTCATGTGACAGGTGAGAGAACTATGGGCCTGTAGCCTGAAGAGTCACTAGGCCCTAGTGCATTGTTTGAAGGGTATCTTTTCAGTCATTGCACATGTGCTTTATTTCCCAATATAGGCTGTCCATTGTAGAATGGATCCTGCAAACTGTACTTAATGCTGAGTACTGCATTACTCCATGAGTGGTCTCATTGAAGTCCATGGAACTGGGAGTTAAAATAGTTGGGAGTTAGAAGTCTAGCAAGCCAGCTAATTAAAGCTTATCTGCATAAAAATGGAAATGAGTCAGAGAGGGAAGTACCATATTTGAGTGCAAATGCAAGCAATTAGCTCAACACCATTACTATAATAGCTCGGAAGATTTTTGGGTTATTATTATTGGAATGCATTAGCAATATCTTTTTAAAAAAAGGTAAATACACACAGTGCATTCCCATATATCAGCCAGGGCATGAAGCAACCCCATTTTAATGCTATATGCAAATAAGTCTGGGAAGGAAATGTTAAGCTCTTAACTACCAAATAGTACAAAGGCTTTTTAATAAAGGCACTTCTGGAGAGCACTAGAGGAAGGCAGCAGTGTCTGCTTTCTGACATGAATATTTACTACAGAACCTCTATCAAAAGGTGACTTTCAAAAGACTTTCTAAAAATACCTGCCACTCTTTCGCTAGCTTCCTAGCTTGCAAGGGTGCTGGCATCTGCCTCAGCAAGAGCTGCCATTTTTCTCTTGTTTTCCAACAAGACCTTCTGTGTAAATTAGAACCTAGGGAATATATTACCTATTTGCGGGAATGAAGGAGCAGTGGGTTGGTTGGAGGGGGAATCTGAGGCCTCTTAAGAGACATCTAAGAATTTCCATGGGCTCTGGCTTAGCCATGGTTTTTGTTCAAAGAGATTTTTAAGTTTTATCTTTCCAGTCTGCCTAATCAATGTTTCTTAAGTGCTTGCTCTTGTACTGATTAATGTTGTTTTTGGGCTGGTTAAAAAGTGGAAATCTTTTCCTGTGGGGAAAAAAAGGGTACTGGGTTTTGAAGGAAGTTTCCCTTTTTCTTAATGCAACTAATGGAATCAAATTGATACTGTTTTTTGTTTGTTTTGCATATTTTTTATTTTATTTTTTTTCCCCAACAGAAAAGGGGAGAGAAAAAAGAGAGAGAAAAAAAGAATTAGGAAAAACATCTTAAAACTTTAAACCAAAAAAAAAAAGGTTTCAATTTGATTCTAATGGAATCAAAAAGAGACTTTTTGCTTTGAATTATTTTGTTAAAAAGATGAGAGAGAGATGAGACGTTTCTGTTAAATTTCCAAGCTTCTGAAGCAGAACAACACTACTCAAAATTTGGGAACCTGAGAACCATTTTTCTCATTAAAAAAAGCAGGGATCCCAGCATTTGGTGGTCCTCCAAGAAACTGCAATGAATTCCTTTCAGGGGCCCACAGACCATAACTTAAAAACTGGTGATCTAGTAGCTGTAAATATGAACCTTTTAAAGCCAGCTTTAGATATACATGAAACATTCCTAGGCCTTGTCTACATTACAGACATTCTCAGCAGTGTAGATTACAGTTGTTGAACCCCTAAAGAAAATGTGCTATGCTGGTATAAAACTCCACTACTTCTGGTGACCTCCTCACCACCATTTGTTCCGCTACTGCCAAGACCTATGGCAAAATGTCTATACCAGTGGTGCTCAACTCCTGCCCAATGGATCAGATCCAGCCTGCAAAACTATGTCATCCTGCCCTCAAGGTTCTCCACAGGCCTGGAAATTTGGTAACCAGGGAACAGTGACAATTAGCATTGCCACTGCTCCGCTGCAGCTAAATTTCCAAGCCCTTCAGGACAGATGACATGGTCTAGTGTGCAGTGCTGAGACCATGGGCATGTGGGGCCTTGGCCACATGTGCCAGATTGGGCCCCAACTCTGTGCACTGGATTAGACCCGGGGACTGGATCCAGCCTGTGGGCTGACCCCAGACTACTCATCCAGCCTGTGGGGCCCAAACGCCAGACACCACTGGTCTGTACTGATAGAACTGACTTATGGTCACCATCAAGCCCAAACCTACTGACAAGCTACAATGGAGGTGGGCAACAGTCTGCCTATCCAAGTTCTGGGAGGTGCAGGGGGGGGGATGTTTTAATTAGAGCAGCTCCCGGAGAGTTGTTCTAATTAAAATGCCTCACCATCACATGCATTAAGTCACTGCGGGTTTAAAAATGGCCATGGGATGCTTTATCCCATACTGGAGTGTTTTAATTAGAATGTGCAACAGACTTGAATATTTGGCTCGATTAAACCCATGGTTCGATTAATTGAGTCTGCTTTGTTGCATTCTAAATAGAATGTGAACCAGCACGTGTATAAGTAGCTCTACAGTCCACGGGCTGGAGCCAGCCTTCAAAGAGATTTTATCTGGCCAACCAACAATGCCAAAAATAAGATTTTTGTCACAGAAGTTTAGCAATGTTAGTAAGTTCTGAGTAACAATGTGCTATCTAGTAACAGAGTATCTAACAGCTGCTGATTCTAGCCCACTTCATGACTGAACTGTGTTAATTCGGCCCTCTGTTAGTGAAAGAACGCCAACCTTTGATTTATGCCGCAAAACTGCAAGTTTGATTCAAGTAGCTAATTAGCCAGATCTCAGAAATTCTATTGAACTGCTGGGCCTGAGGTGGACCCTGTCCTTGCTAGATGTTAAGCCTGCTCATTTCCTCAGTTGGTTTGATTTTAACCCCTGTACTGCAGTCCTTGAGTACAAGAGGTCTGCCAGTGACAATACTACTGTACTTTATCCCCGATTTCCTGCCCTTCTGCTCTCTGCATCCTGTCTCTTGCTTCTATGCAGAGATAAATCTTGGAGGAGAGACAAGTAACCTGTGAACTGATTCCCAGAAAGGGTTTGCAAGGGAACTCAGCATGTTTTAGTGCTGCACTCATGAGGTAAAATACACAATGGGCACCTTTACATGTGCAAATAAGCACAACTTAATTTAATGCACACTAAGCTAATGCACATTAAGCGATGTTTGGCAGGTGTCTACACTTGCAGAGACTTGGGACTAAAGATAGTCCGAAGTCCCTCCAGTCCTGCCATGTGCCCCTATGGCCACTGGGGGGCGCTCCAGCCTCTGGCCAAATGGCTGCCAGCACTTGGCAGCCATGTTGAAGCCAGAGTCAGCCATCAATACCTGGCTGACATCTTGGAAGCTCTGATCCCTAGCCAGCCCCTTCCCTGCTCAGGAGCCACTTGCCCAGCACAGGGCAGCATGTGGCACCTCCCTCCCTGCCACCCTGCTTCCCCATGCCAGTGCTACCTCTGCCCCTGCCAGTGGTACCCAGAGCCCCGCTGTTCCAGCTCGGCCCCTGCCAGCAATGACCAGCACCTTGCACTGCTGCTGGTCATGATGCTGGCCCTGCTGGCCCCAGCATGCCCTCCCCACCCAGGCCCCAGGAAAGCCATGCACCCACCAACGGGGGCCAGGGCACACTGGCTGCAGGAGGCCCTGCCCAACCTCCTCCTCCTGCACTCCCTGCTCCAGCTCACCTGCCCCACCACCCATACCCCATACCCCTCATCCACCCCCAGCACCACTCTCAGGACACGCACATGGGTGAAATAAAAAAAAGTTATTGCCCTCACAACCCTCACCCCCATCCCTCCCCTATAAACAAATAGTGCCCCTTCAGGACCCTCCCCACCCACCAACAAAAGGCAAGCTGCTTACAAGAGGCAAACTATATACAGGAGACAAACTATATACATGAGGCAAACTATATACATATTTAAAACTATTTACAGTATTTTGGCTGCTCAAGCCCAGAGTGGGAGGCTGGGGGGGAGTGGGGGGCTAGGGGGTAGAGCTCCAGGGCAGGTGCCCTGCACCCCAGCCCCTGGATGTTCCCCTGTGGGTCCAGGGGCTGTGGTGACTCCAGCGGGTGGTGGTCTCATGCAGGGCTGATCTTTGGCTGCATGGTGTGAGGGAGAGTGTTGGGACTGGGCCCAGGAGGGTGGTGATAGGTCCAGGGCAGGGACTGGGCCAGGGGTTCTGGTGGGCAGGATGTGTCCTAGGATGTCCTCTCAGGGCCAGGTTGGGGCCTGCTGCAGCGCGGTGGGTAAGACCCAGGGGCCCTGCGGGGCTATGGGCAGGGGCTGGGCAGCATGGGACATGTACGTGGCTGCCAGGGCCAGGAGGGTCTCCATGGCCTGGCAGTCGGCATCCCCCTGCTACTGGAGCTGCTCCAGGTGCTTCTTCTCCAGGGCCTCCATGAGGACCCAGTGGTCCCACTGCACCCAGTCCTGTGCCTCCACCCAGGTGACATCCTCCACTTGCCAGGCCTGCTCCTGTGCCTCCCACACCTGTTTCCACATGTCCTCTGCCACTGCAACCAGCTGCTGAATCTGGTCCCTGGTGGGCAGGGTCTGGTCCCTGGTGTGCTACACAGCTGGCACATCCAGACCACTCCAGTGGTGGGTGGCAGCATCCCTGAGGTGGCATCTTCACTGGGGCTGGTGGGCTCTCCCCCGCATCCAGATGTTGGTCCTGCAGAGGCAAGAGACAGAAGCCTTTTGGGAGAGTTTGCAACATTTCAGAGATAAGATTCTCTGCATCAGGGGCTGTGTGCTGCTCGGCCTCAGATTGGGGGTTGGCCGTGCATGGGTGCCCAGGGACCATGGTAATTTGGCTGGGCAGGACTGGGCCTGGTGGCCACTGGCTGAGCCCCTCATCCTCCCTTGCTTCCCTGGGGCTAGTGGCCTACTGGGTGTTGGCCACAGGCAGCCTGCCTCCCCCTCCCCCTTCCCAAGGGTGGGCCAGACCAGGCTGCTGGGAGCACCTGCTGCCATAGCTCCAGACCCCACTCCCTCTACTCTCTCCCTGCAGGCCAACTGTTCTGCTGCACTGCTGCCCAGCCCATGACATCTGGGTTCAGGTTGCGCAGGGCTCCCAGACAACTGGGGTGAGGGGCTGGCCGTGCCCCCACTCTCCCCACAGGGGCCTCTTTAGGGAGATGCCCCAGGGCTAGACCTCCCCATGTACCACTACTGTGCCCCGAGCATGAGCTGTTTGAGCAGGCTAAGAGGTGCCTGAGCCACTATGCCCTGCTGCTGCTGATTCTCCTGGTGCCCCAGGCACACCTGCACTCCTGGTGTAGCAAAACCCCGTTTTTCTTTTTTTTTTTTCCTTTTAAAATGCATTCCCTCCCCTTCCCCAACTATTTCTGACTTTTCCTCTCCCTCTCTGTTCCCTATAGATAATTATAAGTAAGCTAAGATGTAGGATAAGCTTTAACATTTTATTTTAGGTAGTAAGTTTTATTTTTCTCTCCCCTCTGCAAATAAGTGCCCTGCTATTTTGATATAGATATCCACTGTTTTATAAGTGATAATTATTATGTTTGTATTAATTTTTTCCTGCTTTTATATTGTATGATTACTGTTTTAGGCCTATATATGTAAGTTAGCATAAGTCATGTCAAGTTTCCATCTTGTAATGTCAAGCCTCTGTCTTATCCCCATGCCCGGTTATGTAACCTATGACTTATACTACCCCTCCTATGTAACTTGGTTCCTTAATGAATCGGGATGAATGAGGGTGCTTGAGAGACAATGGCAGTAAGTCTAAAAATAGCTCCTTCTGAATGACCAAACCATCAACACCAATACCTGGACCAATGACCCAGCCCTTGGAGCCACCCTCAGCATTCAAGGCACAAAAGATGAGGCAACCCACCATTGTGCCAGGCTGCACATGCTCAGTAAGAACACCTGGAGCCCTCTGGGACAGGACTGACCTTGCCTGGACAGGCCTTCCCCATAGGAGATCAGAGGTAGTCTGCCCCATAAAAAGGGGTAGTGAAGACTGCCTTCTTGGGATGCCCTCTCCATCTGGACCAGCAGCATGCCACACCATCTATCCACCCAGAGGCCCTGCCGGTGACCCCCCCTCTGGACAACACCTACTGGACAAGGACCCCTTTCTAGACTGGATAGGTAGATCTCACCCCCACCCCCTCTTCAACCAAGGACTTGGACTCTGCTTCTCTTCCCTACCTGGACTCCCGACCTTCCACTGAGTCTCTTTCTTCTGCTGCAGTTGTGAGTGCTTGTGTGTGTGTGTGTGTGTGAACCAATAACTTCATGGGGCTGTGTCGTGTGTTGTCTGTTTAATAAACCTGTTATTTTGAAACCCCTAGTTGGGTTTTTGTCTGTTTCCTGACTGTTTCCTCCTTTCCACCACTTATCTGCCCCCCACAATCTCTAAGCTGCCAGCCTCAGTTTCCAGCCCCAAGCTCCCAGGTTTCTGCCTCTCTCTCTTTCCTGGCTGTCTCCTCCTTGCCACTACTTATTTTCCCCCCTGCCAATATCTCAGCTGTCTGCCTCAATTTCTAGCCCTAGTCTACCTTGAATAACCCTAAGCCTCTGTTCCTCAGCCAGCTTCTCTCTAGTCCACTGGTTCTAATCTTAGTTCTGGCAACTTTCACTCCCTACACTAACTCTTTCTCTCACCTTAACCTTCCCCCAAGTATCCCAGGTACCCCAAGCGCACACACATACACTGTACTGTCCAAGTTAGGAACTTACCTGTGTGTATGAGTAGGTGGGTTGTACGTGTATGAACTGGTGAGTGTGTGTGTGTGTGTGTATATATATATGTCATTGTGTGCATGGCCAGGGACTGGGAGCCATGCAGCAGAGACGCTTCACCACAGGACCTGCAAGCATAGGAGTCAGGTGGGGGTGAGCAGCAGCAGGGAGCAGGTGCTGGCCCTGCTGGCAGAGATACCAGGCAGCAGCCGTGGGGGGATCTCAGCACTGGGCAAGGTCTGCAGAAAGCTGCAGCCCTTTGCAACACTCACCTGTGGCCAAGCAGCAGCTCTGCAGAGGGGTACAGGCCAGGCAGAGACAGCTTGTGTCCTGTCCAGGGAGGTACATGGTGCCTGCTTGGCTCCTGCACAGATCACCAGTCTTGTCCAGTTTCCTGGTGTGTGTGCCCCAGGGCACAAACTGGCTGTTGGCTTTTATAGCCTGCAGCTAGGGGCTGCTAGAGAGCAGCTCAACCCTGGGGGAGGAGAGACAGCCAGCCAGAATCCCTGGGGCTGCGCCTAGGCTGGCTGCCTAGTGACTGGGCAGACCCAGCACTGAAGTTAGTGCTGGGCCATGTCTACATGTACGTTAATGCACTTTAACTAATTGCACCTAAATGCATTTGCAGGTATCAAATTTAGGCATGGTTACCCTAAATTTGCCATTTTAAATGCGCATTAAGGGTGTGCACATGCATATGTGTACCCTTAAATGTGCATTAAATTAGGCTAATGCACATTAACGTGTCTCATGTAGATGCGCCCAATGTAAACAGTTTTGGTGCAGTCCAGAGGATAAGATGGTGATGGGGAAGGGCAAGTCCCATGGTTTGGGCCAGTTAAGGGCAACCTTAAGGTTGACCCTACACATCAGTGTAGACGTACCCTAAAGATCCTGGCACATGAGGGAAAGATTATTTACCCTTCTGTATAACCTGATGAAATGGTTCCATAGTAATTTCTATCTGCTGTCACATGTGGGTGAGTCTACCATCTCCATTGCTGGGACACTTTGTTTGTGTCTGTGGCAGGAGAGGGGGTTGTAACTTACACCACCCTGCAGAGGCTTTAATTACCCTGAATCTGATCCATAGGTAGTGAGACACTGTCTCCAGAATAAAGATGCATCATATTTTCAGGCTGCTGTTTTGGATTCCATGCTGTGACAAATGTAAGCCTGTTTTTTATTACTGCATCACTGCTGTATTTCTTACAACTGCTTATCAAGGCTTGCCTGACAAAGACAAGATGTCCTGGATGGTGCGCTGTTGTTATTTATATCCAAGGCCCCCTGCCATAATCCTTCATGAGAACTGACTCAAGTCCTTGGCCTTGCTGTGTCAGCCTCCCAGGGATTTCTCTGCTCAAGTTGCTCTTGTGGACCGTTTGGTTGTATCAAGCCCTGATTTTAGCTGGTGTTGTGGGTGTTCAGCAACTGAAAAAATCTGGCCCTTGTACATTTTCTCAGTGAGGTCCTCAGTGAGTGCAACAGTTGTGGACAGCAATATCTGACTGCAGTTACATGAGCCGGGATTAAAACCAAGTTTAAACATGTGAACAATCCTATTCCTTTTCCCCAAACACATAAACATGAGCTTAATGCACAAGAGTAGTCACCTTAAAGTCATTGGGCTCTCATTACCTTTTAGCACTTATTGAAGTGCTTTGCTGAATCAGTGGTCTTAGTATCCTCATCTGCTCCTTCTGATTTCTGTGGTTTACTTAATGCAACCCATACATTGTAGAGGTAGTTTTACTATGTGCACACACAAACACATAACCTCATTAAACATTTAAAACTCAGTTCTCCACTGTATCGAAGCAGAGCTCTGATGCATCAGAAAAGGCAACCACAAGGAGGTGACTGTAGCTCTCTGATCCTGAAATATTAGTTTACGGCAGCTGAGGAATAACTTTACAGCAATAGGGGTTGAGGCTTGTTTACATGGAGGTTTTCTATCAAATTAGTTTTTTTGTGGATGAACTGTGGTGGAAGTGTTGTTCCAGAATGGCTGCAAATGTAGACTACCCCCACTCTTTGTTCTGAATCAGTGTAGGCAAACACATTGAGCTTCTTTGGTCTGAATAAGCACAATGCTTTCTGGGTAGTTATTTCATGATGCTTTCCAGTCAGCCAGCCTGGAGGTATACTGTGGTGCATCATAAGCATGACAATTGCTAACACATAGAGGCTGCCACCCATGTCTTGGAGGTCTTATCACAGTGTGACTTAAGCTAGGGAAGCACACTGTTATACCACTGATTAGATTTGGCTCCAGGAGAAAGAAGAGGGGGATGTTGAGCAGCACCTTGTGGATGAATTCTACATGGATCAGTTTCATTTGATAAGTTGCTGCTTCTGAGCTCAGGGATCAAGGGTGGATTGGTGGGACAGGACATTGCTACAGACCAGGGATAGCCAGTAGCAATGGCAGCATATTAAGATAACAAAGGTCACTTTCCTAGAGGTTGGTGCAGTCTACTCTAGAGCTGCTGCAGCAGCAGAATACCAGCATAAGACCTCTCAGTGTGAAGAAGCATGCAGCTCTTGCCAACCCTCTTCCTGGTCCCATCTTATTTCTTATTTCCATCTCTTTCCTGTTTCATGCTTGTCTTCAGATGCTCCTTCTCTTTCCTTCTAGATTGGAATTACAGGGCTGTCTGATGCAGGATTATTTAGAGTTCTCATATGGAAAGGACATTGTCTACTAACTGGTTAGAAAACAGCCACCTTGCACACACTGAAAGATCCTAAGGACATGCGTATGTGATATCCTTCCCAACACTGAGTTCATTTTCAACAAAATAAGTCTTGCCCACTTGCTTCTGCTGGGGCATACCAGAGACTGGCAATTAGGTAGAACAGACAGCTCATGAATGACCCTGAGTTGATTAATTTGGACCAGAGTATCCCCTTATCATGTTCTTGTGCTTTTCTGGATGGGGAGTCTGAATCTGAATCTGGGGTGCAACTCACAGCTGTGCCAAGCCACATACTCTGTCTCAGTGTTGATTTCTGGTGGGCCCAAGCAAGAGGAAAGGGGTGGGGCTAATTTCATTGGCAATGGATGGAAAAAAATGAGATTCCCAGGTCAGGAGGGAATTATATAGATGTACTCAAAGTGTTCCTTGCTGACCAAAAATAGATATCCTTTTATGGGCAATGCACAATAGCTACAAAAAAGGTACTTCTTGTTCTTTATAATAGCGTTGGTCTCAAAGCATTTTATAAAGGTGGGGTTAGTACCATGAGCTTCATCGTGTCTTACTAGCTGAGAGCAACAAGATGAAACAAGCACAGAAAGATGCAGTTCACTTCAGCTGAGAGATGGACATAATTTACTGACACAATCCATTAATGGAGCTGTTTGTTGTACCAACCTAATCTCAGTTTCAGAGAACAGGGAGGAAATAATCAATATTCCAAGTTCATTTTAAAACAATAAATAACCACAGTTTTCTGTCCTGAATAACTTATAGTACAATACTAGGCCACGAAAGCTATTGACTGCTGGATTGTTTTCCTATAGGAACATTTAATTTAAGGCACCAGAATTCCTTTCCCAACTCTTGACACTTGGGCACTTTTGATGTTTTCCATGGATATTGCATTACATGCATTCTCTTCCTATATGTGAACCAAGGACGCTTCTTCTGTTGTAACTATCCTTACTGTACAAGGCTTCTCAAAATGCATTCCTTCTCTCTGGCTACCAATCCAGGACTTAAAAGAAAGCTTCTTTTTTCCATTTGTTTAAATTTAAAATATATCTTTAAGATAGAATCTCTCATCTTGGGAAAATGATGGTACATGAACAACATAAGAACCATGAATCCATCATGCAAAAATGTCCTTTACTAGGCCCAGTCTATGCATTAAACCCTCCATAAATGTTCCCCATGCAACAAACAGTGAGTTCACACAAACAGGCACCCTAGTTGTTAGGAGGGATCAGACCAAGGGCCAAATCCTACGCCACCTATTAAGTGCCCAAGTGGACTTAGATGCCTAAGTGCGCTACCAAGGGCATTTATACACATGCTCCTGGAGTAGATGGAGGTGCTTTTATTAGAGGACCTGCGAGAGCTGCTCTAATTAAAATGCCTGGAGCATCACGTGTATCAGTGTCCCCACGCTGAAAAATGACTGTGGGGGTGCTTTAACTAAAGCCCATCGAATGCGCTTTAGCTAAAGCACCCCACTGCCATTTTTCAGTGTGAGGACATTGATACATGTGACACTGCACTGTGATTACAGTGTGTCAGAGCAGCCTCACTGGACATGTATAGGCATCCTGAGTGTCCTGCTTGAAAAACTGTTAATAAAAAATATAGGTGGGTCCTTTCTGTTTTATTGTGACTTAGTTTCAAGGCTAAGATGACAGCGTGTAATGACAGGTGCATTCATGGATTTTCAGGGATATGAACAGGGTGGAACAGGACTGCCGTTAAGGACCTAAGTCTAATTAGATACTTAATAGATGGAGTAGGACCTGGCCCCTAGTCATGTAGCCTCCAAGGCAGACACACTTACTTCTTAAGATAAGTGCTTCTATCTGTAGCAAGCAGGGTGTGCTAGCAGTTCAGGTCAGTCACTAGAGGGAGACATAGCCATGTGGATTAAGCCAGTGTATTTCACTAAGCCATTAGTTCACATGGCTTAGTCCACATGGCCATGCGAGCTATGCCATGTGGACTAAGCAAGTCAGGTCAGTCACTAGAAGGAGACATGGCCATGTGGACTAAGCCGGTATATTTCATCAGTAGGTATCTACCTAAGTCACAGGAAGCCAACGGGTTGTTTGTGGTCCGCTCGTGGTGTGCAGAGCTAACTTCATGGGCATTTTGTGGCAGCCATCCTGCTCATCACTGATTGGTGGAGGGGTCCTGGTGGCCCTGCCCCTCACTGCTGGTTGACAAAGGGTGCCATCACATAGCCTACATCACTACTGCTTTTTTTTGCCACAGCCCTCGCTGCTCATTGGTGGAGGACACCTTCACTCAGTCTACATCACTACTGCTTTTTTTTGGGTTGATTTTGTGGGAAATCACAGTCAATGCTGGATTTCCCAGTGATCATGGCAGTTGTGGACAATGTTGATTTTTGTGATTCCTGCAAAAACTGCGGAACCACCATTTAGGTCGGTCTCTAATTCATCAGTTATATCTGATCCTGACCCTTTTACCACTAACAAGGTTCTACTGGGTCTCCACCTGCATCTCATCTTAGGATTCTTCAGTGTTCCCAACCCCAAATGGTCATGAAATCACAATATTTTTTAAAATAGTGAAAGTTTGAGTTCTTTTGCTTTTGGAGGTCATGCTCTCAAGCTTTCTTTTCTGCAAACATGATAGGTGAAAGCTTCCTTTTCATTGTAGAAAGCTCAGATTTTGCTATATTCGCATGAGTCCAGGAATTCAGTACCTAAGACCAGTACAGGAGGTAGCACATGCTGAATAGTGGATTGTTCCAGCATAGCTTTACCTGGCGTAATACCTGAGAGGTAGAGGCTTGCATTGTGTTAACCACTACATGCAGAATGACAGCATATCAAAGAAAATGATCCAAAATACAACATGATCACATAGATGCACTCACCATTGGAGCTATATAGCATGAGAATTAATTACTCAGTTATAAACTGCTTTCAACATGTTCTTGAACCATGATACAGCTGTGATCTTTATAGGATTGGAAATAGATTTAGTAACATGATTATAACTTGTGTGGTCCTACCTCTATAGTAAAGACCAGGCAGGGTTAAAACATATTTGGGGATCATGACTCCCAGATCATGAGCTGGCACAGAGTTATCCTTGTTATGTCATATATGCAATGCAGTGGAAGTATCTTCACCAGGCCAAATACAGACATTCAAAAAGCCCAAGTGTGGTGCTGGTCTAAGCAGGGAGGTTGGGATGCCTAGTGGCTGGACTTGTTGTGTGGCTCAGTGGATTTTGGTGTGCCATGCCAAGCTCCAGGGTTTAGGTCCGTACTTCAGTCAGAGCACTCAGAGTGTCTCTGAGGAAAGGGAATATGGTGTGGTAAAAATGTCCTTTTTTTTCTTTTTCAATTTTGGGGCAGCCAAGACCATTGAGGCCTGAGCAGTGAAGAAGCCAGCAGCTCTAGAGGCTTGTGTTGTAGCCCTGAGGCTGAGCATCATTGTGGCAGTGAAAAGGGGAGGTTTGTGGCTGCCTGTGGCTTATTCTTGTGGGGAACAAGGCCCTCCCTCATGGCATGATTTTTTTTTAAGTGTGGGATGGTGGTGTGAACAGGTATGGATGTGATTGTGGTGCTGGTCTAGGTAGGGAGGTTGGGATACTTTGCTGCTTGCCTTGTTGTGTAGGTCTGTGGTTTGCATGCTGAGTTAAGAGTAGAAAGGTTGTGAGTTCAAGACTGGGTGTAATCCCAGGGCTTTTTTTCAGGTTGTTGCTGGGGCTGGCCATGCCTTTTGCTGCTTGAGGAGTGAGAAGAGGGAAATTCCTGAGGGGGGCTGCTGTGTCTTTGCCTGGCTGACTAGACTGTATACCCACCCTGGTTTCTGAGAGCAGCTGGGTGGGGCCAACACTGGTCTACATGAGCAGACAGCACAGGCCAGCAAAGTATCCTGGGATACTGGGTGACTGTGATTGAACTTGAACCAGGAAGGGGTCTGGGACTGCAGTTCCATAAACTGGTTTGACCTAAATCAATTAAGTCTGATACTACATTCAACCAGGTTTATTGTAAGCCAGTTTTGGCCATTTTGAAACTGGTTTATGTGCACTGAACTTCTGTTCTGTTACAGGTTTAAACCAATTTCTGATCACTTAAACTGGTTTATGTGTTACTTTTGTCCCTAGTCAAGATGCTTACTGCAGAGCTAATTAGCTCCACAATATAGTCTTTGTGTCTAGATGTGCAGTTCTATTAGGTCACAGTAAACTAATAAACACCGCCATAGGTTAGTACTTGTAAATACAACTACTATCCTGTGGTGGCATTATTAACTGTGCAGCAAGGCATGTGTAGATGCTGATGGGCAAGCTGGGGCATGAGGGTGCTTCAGTGCGGGGGCTGCCTGCCCGCTAGTCTGATACTGAAGCACCCTCATGCCCCAGCCAATCCCTCTGCAGCAATTTGAACTGAGTTGGAGTAGCCATAGGCTGGCAGGCTGATCCCTGGACCCCCTGCCAGCCAGGGCTGCTCTGACCCAGCTCAATGTGCTGCAGTCCTGGATGCATGTGTAAGCATGGTGCCCAGGAGGAATAAACTCTGGCACAGTGTGCGCCAAAGTTTATTGTTTCACATTAATTGCTTATGTAGATGCACCCAGTGAGCCCTACACTCCAGCTCTGGTAAAGAAGGTGGATGGGAAAATGTTTTTTTCCCCAACTGTTTAGTAGTGTGTGTGAGGAATTTGCTACTTTTTGCGTTTCTATGTGAATTTTCTTAATGCTGTGGGATCTCAAAGAAGGTTTTAGCCTTCTCTGTTCATATTTAGGATTGAATACAAAGGGGAAAATAAATAACAAAGAATAAATACAGTTAAAAAATCCCAGGACAAATCCAGCTTCAGGTTGAATTTGTTCTAAGAAATGATTTTTGTCACCACTTCCGTGAAAGGGAAAGGGATTAATAAACATATTAAACTAATCTGATTCTTGCTTGCCACAGGCATAGCTCCTGCTGCTGCTAATTTGGCCAATGTGCTACTAGTGACTAGGAGGCTGGGTGGCTCAGGTGCTTGGCAGTGGGAAGCTTTCCTTTTCCTTGCCAAGTTAGTAGTTTGAGTCCTGTTCAATTTGGCCATGAGAGAATGCTGCTCACATCTGCAGACTCTTTGGTGGCCCTTGTAAAATGAGTTGTCTGGTGCAGTCCAGCTCTTCATATGTTAAAAACTGCCATTACAACTGGACTAAATGGTACCTTGGCTGACAGTTTCCTCAAAGACTGCAAATTGTAACACAGGGCGTGTGTAGATGAAATGGGAGCCCTAAATTGAATCAGTGGGTTTTTAAAAACACCGCTTCAATTTATGTCCCTTTAAACCTGTGTCATCCACACACCCAAACTCACCTGCCTCTCCGGTGGTGGGGAGAGGAGGGCGAGCTGCCGGTGGCTGGAGCGGTCCCTGGGCTGCGGTGGGGGCTGGTGCTTCCCTCTGTGGCAGCAGCGGCCCACCCCAGCTGGCACCCACCCACAGGCACCCAGCTTGGGCAGTCCCGGGAGGCACCGCAGCCATGGAGGGAAGCACCAGGCCCCCGCACAGCTCAGGCAGACACTCCAGGGGAAAAAAAAATCTTGGGCAGAGCCTGCCTTCCTGGGCTGCTGCCAGGCTGCCTGCATGGCCTTTCTGCAGAGCCCCTGAGCTGCACGAAGCCCGGTGCTTTGCTCCACAGCTATAGGGTAACAACTAAAACTCCTTGGAGGACTTTTAGTTTTGTGCGCCCCAAGTCATTTAAGGCGCATTACCCTGCTGAATTTGCTACAGCAATTGGAATTACTGCGCAATACGCCGTCAATGCATGCAAACACCAACATCATTAATGTGGTGCAAAAGCATTTAACTTGTTTTAAAGTATCATGCACACATGCCCCTCGTTTCATCTATATGTGGCCACAGTGTGGAGACTGAACTCTTTTTTCCCGCTTAGAGACAACCCTTTGTAATTAATAGTGAGAGACAGTGCATTTGTTGATTTTGTATTGCTAGTGCACAAGTCATTTTAGATATGTTGGATAGAGGTCTGGACTTTCTTTTCTTTTCCCAAAGCTCACGCGCTAGTTCCCTTCAGGTGACTTTATTTCAGATTATGGGAAACAGGAAACAATGGACAAGAAAGCATAATGTCTCCAGGGACAGAAGAATATTTTCCAGCTGAAATGAAACAAAAAATGGCAGCTGCAGACAGGCATGAAGACTGGCTCCTCTGCAGTCTAAAGTGCAGGAAACAAAAAAGAATGACAATAGCAAATCTTTACCTGTATCAAAGGATTTAGTCTCAATCTAGGGTAACATTTTTATTTATTTATTTAGTTAGTTAGTTAGTTATATCCTCTATCATCCTCTATCATCAACTTTCCATCTCAACCTTAAATCACATAAAGAAAACCTGCGCACCCGTTACAATAAACGCACCTGCTCCCTTGTGCCCCCTAGCACCCACCCATTGCCCTCCCTTAACCCAATCATATATGGTCCTTTAGTCCAAGCCCTGATTGGGGTTTCTATTCTCAGTAGCTTTACCATGCCTTTATGAAGCAGATCCTGTTTCCACCCCAGGAATGAAGCTGACGTTCCTTTCTTTCACCTCCTTCAAGTGTATGGTTGGTTCTAATATCTCTCTAATATCTATACCTGCTTCCATGCATAGCGGATTTTCCTTTGTGACAGTCTGGTGCATGACAGCCCTGAACAACAGGCCTCCGCTGCTTACGGCTTTTTGCATCATCACTTATTGAGGCAGTAGCATTACTAGGACAGAGTGACAGGGGCAGCAGGCCCAGGGCTGACTTGCGGAGGGTGGAAAAATAACTGTCACTGCTGCCGCTGATGTGTTGCACCACAGGCATCTACACCCAGGAGCTGCTGCTTCCCCATGCATTGCTGTTGCCTTGGGTGCCAAGCTGCCTGGTTATCCCTCTGTGTTGAGGTGTTGCTTTCTGGCCCATGCACAGTCTTCAGTGAAGGTAGTTAACATCTGTGCTGCTTGTTTATGACATCTGAGGTGAAGCAAGCTTTCTTACGTAGACTGTGAATTCTCCTATACACTGTGCCTTTCGTTCTAAATGAAGTTTTTTCAAGCTTCACATGCCAAGTTCATCTTCCTTGCCCCACTTTTCAGACCCTTATGCTGGCTCCCCCATCACTGTTGAAACAAGCTGAAGCTTCTTGTCACCACCTTCAAAACTCCCATTATCTGCCTCTTGTTTTTTATCCTTCCTGGCTAAGCTTCTCACTGTCATTCTGTGCAGCCCTCGATGCATAGCACAGCCTTCCTGGGCTCATCCTCATGTCTGTGTCCCATATTTGAGTTCTTCTGAAAGACACAGTTCTGCTGGGTTTCACTGAACTGAACTGATTTGTACATAAGGGTCCTGATTTTTATTTACAGTACAGCTCCTTTCCACTGCTCTGGGTGAAAATTACATTTATGGCCACTTCAAGGAATCTTTCTATGGCCAGAGTGCTGCAAATTCACTTCAGAATAAATATGAATCAGTCCCCAGTTGCCTGTTATTGGTCTTTTTTCTTAACCTCTGTCTCCTTATCTGCCTCTCCTGAGCAACTTAGCTCCTGGGAATAGAGCCTGTCTTTCCTCAGTGTTTAGAAAGTGGTTAGTGCTTAGTGCAGGGCACAGTAATGAATAATTACTGGATGATGATGGTTGCTAAGAGTCATTTTGTAGGGTCAGTGCTAATAGTTCTCACTTCAGGTTTCCCCATCCTGCATCCAGACTCTTAATAGTTTTTTTTATGAGACAATAACCAAACTGGCAGTTAGTGTAAAACTGGTCTAGATCAGCCAGAAATTCAGAGAGATTTTCTAGTTCTGTTTGGCGTCTTAGATAAAACTGTCACATTTTTATTTCTGTTAGAAAATTCAGGTTTGTTGTATAATACCTTGCATTAAGTCCTTATATCCCATTTCGGCCACCTGAAAAATGCAGTGCTAAGGATCTCTGTTGTTACTTTTCCCCACAGTGCTTGATAAAAAGATTTTTGCCTCTGTTTTCAATGACATGTCCATGAAATTACCGTACAAGCTTCAAATTATTTCTCCTTTTCATTAAATTGGAAATCTTTCATATTTCCATTGACCTTTTTCATCTTTCTAATGAGGAGACTCCTTCACAGCCTCTTTACTTTCTCCGACCTCTTTTGTTTTATTTACAGTTCAGCCCTAGTCACTTGATTTCTCTTTTCTCAGACACAAATGGGGGGAAAACCCCCACATATTTATTTTCCAGCCTTGATGACACTTTTAGCTCAAACTAATTAAAAGAGTGAACAAAGGAGGAAAAAAATAGAAAGTCTCCGGTTATTTGTAGTGTAGTAGCATTGAGGAAGTCCAGTCATAAGTCAAATCCCCACTGTGTGAGGCACCAGACAAACGCAGAGCAAAAAGATGGTTTCTGCCACAAGCATACAAGCTAAGTATAAAACGTGAGACTATAAAACGTGAGACAGCAGGTAAGTACAGACAGATAGGTGGGGGAGCACAAGGAGACCATATCACAATTGTAATCAGCATGACTGTCAGTGCTCATTGCACATCTGGAGGTAGAGAAAATCCATGAGAGAAAGACTACACACACATTCACTGTGACTCACTCTGTGAATATGAAGTGCAACGCAAAATGGAAGCTGACCCTTTCAGACACATTCCTTCAGAAACACTACATTTAAAGGGGTAAAATACTGAAACCAGAAAGACAGCATTTCATTTCATTTACATAACTATGTACACCATGGCCTTCATTATGATGGGTCTTAATCCAATACATTTTTTTTCTAGCTCTTAAGTGCACTTGAAAAAAGAGAAGGAAAAAACAGTTTCTCTTTTTCATAGCGATATCTCCTTTTCTGAGGTCTGAGTTTTACCCTGATGCCAAAGTTGGCTGTTTCTGGGAGGGGACAAGGGAAGAAAAATTTCTTGAGGTTTCCAATTACAAATGTAATGGTCTCCACAGAGCAGAAAGCAATATCTGTCTGTAATGCAGACAGGTTGAAATAGAAGATGTAGAGGAGGAATAATAGAAAGGATAGGATGACACACACATTCACAGATGCTTCTGACATCTATCCCCCAACGATCCTCTGTCATTATTTGCTGAAAAACTCAATTTACGTGTTTGAGGGGGGAGGGGAAAAATCAGGAAAAAACAGGCCAGGAAGCAGAGAGATGAAGGGAGTTTTTCTGTCTCTCTCCTTCCTCTATCTCTGTGCTTTTTGGAGATCGCATCACTTTCAGGCTGTGGGGCAGCCTGGAGGATGTTTAATGACATGTACCAAATGATAACCTGGTGATAATGACTTCAATAGGATCATCAAGCCTGATTCTAATCTCAGTTCCACCACTGAAGTCAATTGTGCTGCTCTGGATTGGGGTACCTGATATCGGAAGCAAGCCTGTATATCATCTCTCCCTTCTCAGTGAATACAAGTGCTTGTGGGAAGCACTTTCCAGTGTCTAGAGAGAATAAAATTAATACATTGCACTGTGCAGGATATAAAATTCATTGTCTGACTTTCTGTAGTGTTTCTTGATCTTGAGTCTTTGCTCCCCACCCTTGAAAACCAAACCAAATCAAACCAAAGCAAAACAAAATCCTCCCAAACAGTCAACCCTTCTGTGAATTTTGACCTCCACTATTTTGTTTGCTTTTTTTTTCCTCTTCTCCCAAGGGCTTGGGTAAGTGAGCATCTTAAAATGTTTGACTCATCAGGTGTGTTTGTAGACAAGGTGCTGCTGAGTAAGAAAGGAAGTCTATGCAACCAGCAAAGATAACAGGAACATTCTGTTTTTTTTCACACTAGCTTAAGGAGAAGCAGTGTCTGTTTAGATGCTGGTGTAATAAGCCTATTTTAACATTCCTCCTGCATCCTCTCTTCTGTCATTTGTAAAATCTCTGATCCCAGTGCATTAGTGTGGAGGGGTTGTTTCCATCTCTAATAAGTGTTGGTTCTGTACCATGAGCTTGGCAGGGAGCCACTGCAAAAAAAAGGAAGCTGTGGGAGTCTGACTGGAGGGCTCAAAATCATCCCCCTTGATGCGATGAAAGATTTGCTGATTCTGGCTGGCAGTATTTAAAGGTTGCCTTAATGTACAAGAGGTGACGGGACAACAGGAATGTCTTAAAGTGATGCTGTACAGCAATGAGCAAGATGCACCTGAAAAGTGAAAGTCAAAAGGCTTTAAACAAAGAAGAATAAACAGCAGCCAAGTGAAACTAGCAAGTCTTTTGGCAGCCTTAAAATCACCAGCCTAAAATCAATATCACTACAAGATCTGCAAACCTAACCCAGCCCCTGTTGCTCTAGGAGCTTAAAGCACTAATACATTAATGCTTGCATATTAACCCTTTTGTCCTGTGAAGAAGGTAGGATTTTTTGCCCCATTTGCCTGATTGGAAATAGTATTGTTGAATGTGAACTGAGAAAAAGTTAGTGCTTTAAAACTACTAAACAATGTGGTGATCTGTAAGGGCCTTGTTACACCTTATGCTGTGAGCCACACAAATGTTGACGGATGTTAGTGCTAGCTTGGAGCAGTCACACCCTTAGTTTAGAAACCTTCTCTGACATGTCCCCCATCTGCACAGCTGTGACTTGCCACTAGAGGCCTGGTGAGCAGGGGCAGGACTAGAAGCTGTGGTTGTGAGCTGCCACCAGAGAGTTGGTGAGCCAGGACAGGCTTCTAGCCCTGCTCTAAGGCAGGGATGTGAGAGATCCTGCGACACTGGAGGTCTTCAGCTTGGGCAGCACATCTTTGGGGGGTAGTCACACCTTAGTGGAACAGGAGCTGGGTAGTGAGGATCAGAGATAATCCTGCCCTGGAATGGCGTAACTTTGAACCACATAATGAGTCCTTAAAACCACTGCAAGGTGCTTATGTGCAGACAGTTCAGGGGTTAAGAGCTCCAGAAGCTGCCCAAAATTACTGTGTAACAAGGCCCTAACTTCCGCTCACACATGTCCAGCCCAGAGGAAGCGGGGGTGATGTGATTTAAACTGTCTGTGCACCTTCTCTTTTCTGGGCTGCTGAGCGTGCTGGTATAAAGTAAAGCATCATCCCGTCTGCTGCTTGTCTGCCTATGGGCTAGTGTGTTGTCTACCTGAACAAGAATCTCTGCAGCAGCATATGCTGTGGGGACTCACTCTCATCCTTGATTTGTGCTCCAAGCAGGCAGGCAGGCAAGGGCTGGCAGTTTGTAGAGGACCATATTAACCAGTTGGTCAGTTTTGTTCCTCTGTCCTGTCCAGAGGGTTTATTGCTTCTTCAAAGATTTTTTCTTTAGCATTATACTCCCTAGCTGCTGCAGCACGGAGCTCATTTACCCTATTTGTCCAATGGGTTTTACAGACTTCTCTGAATACCAAACTGTTGTGCACTGGAAGCTTGCAGGAGACGTGTCACTGGATATATCAGTTAGGCATCAAAGTTCTGTGTACTCTAAATGGAGATGCATAGGTGCCTAGGATTAGGATTCACAACACTTAGCATATTGAGGTGAAGCTAAGCCAGGCAATAGAAAGAGGAGCTTGAGTCTGAAATTCTGCCTGTCTCTCAGATTCAGGAACTCTAGTTAGGTGCCAATGTGAGACTGGGATTTACAGCTTGAAATTACCTCCCACAGGCTTAGACACCTAAATCATCTCTTCATTTATAAATGACTGTCTCTCTCTTTTCTTTCAAGACACAGGCAATGGTGATAATATTCACCATTTGCATAATAGCTTAGTAGTTCAGTGCATTTGCCTACAAAGTGGGTGACTTAATCTTTAAGCCTTCCTCAGCCTGAGGGGCTGTAAACCCACATCTCCCACTTCCTAGGAGAGTATCTTAAACACCAGGCTGGGAAACAGTCTGGTGGGAGGAGAGGGGGTGGAAAGGCATCCCTCTATTCCAGGGGTTTTCAACCTTTTTGGATCAGTGTACCCCCAGCAGCCGGACACAGAGCGGGGCAGGGGCGTCGCATGGCTGGATTGGAGAGGCGGCAGTCGTTGTGCATGAGCTTCTCCCACCCCTACCTGTGCGGCAGTGTCGGATGCTGTGTGGTGGCACTCCATCCCCTCCTGCCCACACGTACCCCCGAGGGCCTTCTCAAGTACCCCCAGGGGTACGCATACCCCTGGCTGACAACCCCTGCTCTACTCCTTCTCTTGAAGTTGCATCACTGGGCTACCACAAACACAAATGTCAAGGGGCCAGAAGGAGAGAGTGAAAGAGGGGGTAGGACTCTGCATCCTAGTGGTTATGCCATTCCTGTAGGAATGGGATAGCAGCAGCAACATGGTCTATGTTTCCAACTGATTGGCTGGAGTATCCTCTTCCCCAGCATGCTGGCTGATACAAATCCCAATTCTGGGCATCAAACTCTCCACAAATGTTGTAGAGGGAACTTAGGCTCCTGACTTGGGCTTGTGATTCCTGGTGCTCCTTTGTGGCTCTCGGCCTACCTAGCTCTCTTCTCATGACAGTCTTCCACCAAAGCAACCTCATTGACTTTCCAGGAGATGCTTCTTAGTTATATTGACTTAAGTCAGAGGAATTGTATCTATTTAAGTGAGTGGAGAGTTGGTCGGTTCCTGAAAACAGACCAAGTCTCTACAGAAATCTTGAGTAAAATGTGAAAAATTTATACAATCTGAAGAGGAAGCAGCCCCAAAGCAGGACTGGTTTGGATTCTAACTTATCTTTAATTATGCAAACTTGGGGGGACTTTAATCCTAGTTCTACTTTATTTAAATGCCCCAAAATGCAGGATGCTGGAGGTAGAGGTATGCTTGGATTTTTGCCCCTATTCTGTCTGTCTGGTATGCTTTGGATTTTGGCCCCTATTCTGTCAACCAAGGCAGCCTTATTTCCCCATCCAAGTTGAGGGAAGTGTAACAGCTAAATAAGCAGCATCCCTAGGGAGATACAAATAAGAGAATGAATGATTTAGGTTTATGTTCAGTCATGTACTGAAAAAGAATTTTGGTTAAGACTTCAGTGCATTTTACTAATAAGCTCAGGGGAGGAGATGATTATGATTTAAGCATAACTCTACCCCAGTAGTTTTCCTTTAACAAGTAAGGCATAGTAAGGCATTGTAAAGGAGGCTGAAAGGCTTGACTCTTATCAATACTGCCTTTATTGTGAGTGTTGTTATTCTGATCAGCTTTGACATCGTATAAAATAGCATTTATTCTCCAAGTAATCTGAGAGGCTCTTCAGAATTCATGAGGTTTAAGTCCAAATAATTACATTTATTGATCTCTGCTGTGTGGAGAAAATTTCCAATCTAACGCAGACTTGTTTGGTGTTAGACCTCAAATTAGGCCATGTCAAGAATTTCTCTCGTTCTCTGTCTTTTTTTTTTTTGGACATGAGACTATTTCACCTGATATAAAAAGTCATCAAAACTGCTCTGGGTATGTAGGTTAAATGAGATCTGTGACACAGTGATGACATTTTATAAAGGGCATTGAAGCATAGTGGTTAGAGGACGTAGGGCAGCTATAGCTCAGGGTCTTGTGTTCTCTTCCCAGCTCTGCTAGCAACTCATTTTGTAGCCGTGGGCACCTCACATTCTGTGTCGCATTTGGGGAATAAAATGGGGGTAGGGGGTGGGGGTGTGTGAAATGCTTCACTAAGGTGTCATGAAGCTAAATCCACCACAGGCTATGAATTGCCTGGAGCTCTATAGCTAGAACATGCTAGAAGGTGGTCAAAATACTCAGAGTTGGTTGGGTCAAGCCATGAGCAGAGCAGACCACTTGTTTCAAGTATTTTATAAGGCTGAAAGCTAGATGGAAACAAGTGATGACATGGATGAAAAATATATTCAGTTCTTTAACTCCTTTCCAGATGTCTGTTCCTGTTGTATTGACCCACAGATCACATACAAGGAATCACCCAGAAAATATGGTCCTAATCTACACTAGCCTTTCTCCCCTGCTACTATCTGTTGATAGTCTCCAGGAACCCACAAAGCACATAAGCTGAAGAATGAAAAGAGAGTTTTTTAACCCCCCTCCCCACCAAACTTTCAGGTAGTAGAGTGACAGGACAGTATGCAGAATGGCCTGGAGATAAAGGAGGAGGGGACTGTGGGATTGCCAATGGAGAACTCTTGCCTCTTGCTGGCCTGTTCTGGACTACCATCTAGGAAAGGAGTACAGGGACTTCCAGTGAGGACGGGTGGTTGGTATAGGCTTGAATATAATCCCAAACACACCTAACTATCAGTGAACCCAAACCCTAAGAAAAGAGAGGCTACATTCCTGTTCAAGATGCAAGTGAATTAAGTGCATTTCTCTTAGCTAGTCCTCAATCTCAGGCACAGATCAAATGAGAGACTCAACACTGAAGGCTGTTGTGGAGAAGAACTGAGGTGCACTGACAAGAGTTGCGTGTGGATACAGAAGGAGAGGATGTTTGGGGCCACTTATTTTGGAACAGGAGAAGGTGCTTAAAGTTGGGATTGAACTGCACCCTGAGAGCTGTGTCAGAGAAAATGGCATAGCAGCTCCTTGTTCCCAGCATTTTCACAAGCACCAGCCTCATTACCAGGAGTCTGGATTTTCTGTTTGCTGTGGAAAAATGCAGATTTTCTCCTTTAATGGAGAAAAACACAATCACAGGTTTCCCCTTGTAGGCTGGTTGAGCTCCAGCCTGCAAGGGGCTTCTTGCAAGGCAGGGGGCACCATGTGCATGTGCGTGTGTGCACACATGCATGTGGAAGCTAGGCAGCAGTGAACAGCAGCTCCCACAGCTTCCTGCAGATAAGTCTATGTGGGGGAGAGAAGGGGCACAGGCCATGTGTTGCGGGGGTGAGAGGGCACAGGCCATGTGGTGATGGGGCACATGCCTCCAAGATTTCTGCGCCCACAGCAGGGAGTGGGGCTGCAGCCAGGCTGGATCAGCTTCAGGCAGGAGCTGTCTTTGAGGCCCTTGCTGCCAAAGTGAGGCACCCCCTGCACAGCCGACAGCAGCAGGGGGCACAACTCTGTGCTGCTGCCGCTTCTGCATCTCATCATGGTGGCGTGGCACTCCCTCCAACACTGGGTTGCACCAGCTGGGGGCTGGTGGAGGTGGTTTCTGCCCAGAGCTGGTCTGGCCCTGCTGCAGCCCTGCACTCCACTGTGGGTGCAGAAATCTCAGGGGGGCATGTGCCCCTCCCACTGCATCACCTGTGCCCCCCACCTTCCCCACACACCCACTCCTTTCTCTTACACTAGCAGGGGGAGGGGCTGGAGGTGGACAGCAGCAGGTCAGAAGGGGCACCAGCAGGACTGGGGTGTCTGTGGGTTGGGAGTGAGGGGCACTGGCAGGGCTTGGGGGGCTGCGGGTTGGGGGAGAGGGGCACCACCAGGGCCTGGGGGCTGTGGGTCAGGAGTAAGGGGCAATGGCATGGGCAGGGAAGGACACTGGCATATCAGGGCTGCTCAGCACCTCTAAACAGTGGGTGGGAGATAGCTACAGCTGGACTCACATCCTAGTGAATGAAGGGGGCAGGGAAGGGCTCTGATTTTTCATGATAAAAAACCCAGGATCAAATGCCAAAATTTATAGGTATTTAAAATTTATTTTATTAGAGTCATTGAGGCACTGGTAGGCTTCCAAATTGCTTTAAAATTGTAAATATATCAATAAAACATTGTGTTCAATTGATGCCTATATATCTAGTGGTGTTTCATTTTAATTGCAGAAAAATGTGATTTTGGGTTTTTTTAATCAGAGCATTTGAGATTTTTAACAAGAAAAAAACAGCATCCCTGCTTATGACCAGTTGTGCTGGGGTGGGGAGGCAGGGAAGAATGCTGCTTATGTAGTTTTCTTTCTTTTCTTCCATTACTATTGAATCCACTATTCATGGAATGAAACTAACCATACTTAAATAACCACTGTGCTTCACTTGTTACATACACTCATTAAAATCAATACTTGCATTACTCTCTGGGAACAGAGCAATCAGAATGACCCTGTTGAAGAAGCTGTTTCTTGTGACAGTTTTGCACTATACATCTGTGTATGATAAATATGTTGCAGGTGAGCTGGAGCAGCTTGCCTCAAAGGAGTGTACAGGGGGACAGGACCTGGCGCAGGGTATAAGGGAAATTTGTTTTCTACAGGAGCAGCACCCTGCACGGTGCCTTGCTGCTTTATTCCTAAAGAATGACATGCCATGTGTAGTAGGGCACTAATTGAATAAATCATTGACAAATCCTTTTCTCTTATCTTCTTCAGCATACAGGGACCCAGGATTTTAAAAAGACAGGGGTGTGGGACAGGAGCAGTGACTAGTGCTTCAGGGGTGGCTGAACTCCTTGGCTCCCAGCCTGCTTCTCACCGAGATGGGCAGTTTGGTCGGAGCAGCAGCTGGGGACTTTTTTTAAGTGCCTGAATTAGGTAAGAAACCCCTTCCTCTTGGGACCCCTCCCTACCCTTCTGTGCTCAGCGACACCTCCCCTTCCCTCCCTTCCCCGCTTACCTGAAGCTGTCGCTATCTCTGGATAACCTGGGAGCAGGGGAAGGTCCAGAGCCTACTCTGCTTACACCCTTGGACTTGCCCTCTGCCATAACTATTGCAGAAGCCCCTGCCCCACTCTCCCTGACTCTCCTCCCATGTTGAACACCCATGGGGCAGGACAGGGAGGAATGACTTACCTGCTGCTTCCTCTGTGGCTGCCCTGGCTGAGCCCAGCTCCTTGCACAGCCTGGCTGGAGCAGGGCAGGGGAGGCTCTGGAGCTCCTCTTGCTCCTGTGTCAGTAGGGGAGAGTGGCAGCAGTGGTTGGTGAAGGGAGAAAATGGGAGAGGAGATGTGCCACTAAGCATGGAGGGAAAGGGAAGGGGATAATTCTTACTTGCTTTGAGGACTCAAAAAAGGTCCCCTGTTGCTGCTCCTGCAGCACGGTCTCAAAGGGGGGAGTGACCATGTCACTGCACCCCCTCTACATCTGTCAGTAAACGCTGGGGCTCAGGAGGGATACTGGAATCCATTTGGGAGGTAAGCTTTTTAGATGTGGCACATCTCTGTCTGTGAGGCACAACTCCCATTGGTGTTCAAATTGCAGCCCTGTTCCAGCAAAGACTTAAATGTGTGCTTAATTCTAAGTATGGGAAGAGAGCCTTTGACTGCACTGAGTCTGTGCAGGTGCTCAAAGATAAATTCATGCTTAAGAGCTTTGCTGGTTCATAGCCTCAGACACCTTATTAAAGGGGTTGCATAGCAGCCTAGACAGAAGTGATAGAGACAGCAGTCAGTTCTACCAAATGATGTATTGATGTGTTGTGCTCACACTGGATTTTTTGTAAGGGAAAACAAAAACCATCTGTCGACCATTTCCTGTGCTTTATTTTTCTCATTCTCCATAAGCAGCTTTTCAAGGTAGTATAACCTAGTGAGTGTTTCCTGTACAATGGACTACTATAATTAGAACTACCCCTAGAGGGCATTCTAAGCACCCTGTGAACATGCAGTGATGTTGAATTTCTATTTGCAGGTATCCTGGTGGGTGAGTCTCTGTTCTTGGCAAGTGATTAAGCAAGGCGGAAGAGTGATGTTTGTGCTATGGGTTTCTTTTGAGACCGGAAGATGCTGGCAACAGTTTAATAAATAATACCTTTCCCAAATACAACCTTGGATTTAGTCATTGCATGTTCTTTCAATGCACATGCATTATTTAAAACACATTTATTAAGGATTGATGTACTTTGGAACCCCACTGACACAAATCCCCATCATTTTCAGTGCCAAAAGCCAAAACAGTTCGGCTTATACTAAAAAAACCTTTTCATCTCAGTGTTTATCCATGCATCTGGTGCAAAAATGTGCTAGATTGCCTATGCTTTGTCTATCTACAGGAGCCCATTGTTTATCCACTAAACAGGAACAACATGGTCAGTGGGAATGAAAGCTCCTTCCATGCCAACTCAGTCCATATTGCTTTGCACATCTTTAGGGACTTTTATTTGAGGATCTCAAAGCATTTTGTGGGACTAATTAATCAGGCCTCCTATCACATTGGCAGGTTACCTTGGCTAACCATCAGTAAGCACTAAAACTAATGCTTACTCATCATGAGAAGTATGGATGTTAAGGGCTAGTGGGCTCCTATTATTTTGATGTGGTAGAGAGCTGTGTGTTTTTAGTAGAAGAACCCAAGTAATGTCCCAATTGTTGTCATACAGTTTGTTCCCAGTGGCAGCGTGCAGAGCACTAACAACTGTGAAGCTGCTATACGCCCACAGCATTGTTACTCCAGCCATGGCAAAAGCAAGAACAATATCTGGTGGAACAACTGATTAGGACCCTTAATTCCAGAATACACAGCTGTCATCATAATGAAGGTGTGCCTCAGCTCTGGTCTCTGAATACCACCAGCCGGGAGGTTTGCATGGTGTCCTAACATCTGCTTCTCCTTGACTGACATCCAGAATGTTGGGAATGTCTCCAGTGACTGGGGTTTGCCCATTACGTAGGTGGCTGCATAAGGTACATACAATGCCTTGGGCTATGTAAAAAGTAGGGAACTAATTTCAGAGCTTCCTGTAACAGTCAGTGGCAGAAATCGCAAGGACACAGGCTTGTCTTTACTAGATGCATTTTGCTTGGTGGGCTGCCATCATGCTGACAGGTTTGTGTTTTGTACCAGACAGCTCTGCTGCCATCTGCCTAATCCAATAAAGCTAAAATAACAAGGCTGGACTCACCACCATGTCTGACAGGCATTTCTGTCCCTATGTGTGTGTTATTATTTATTTTCTATGTCCAGATGTTTCTGTTTTATAAATTACCCAGCATTTGGACACCATTTCCAAGCTCTTCAGCAGGATCAGTTCATCTGCTGTTGAAAAACAGTGATTTTTGTGGTGAAACATGGCAGCTGCTTTGTCAGCATGCAATAAACTTATTCAATGATTTGAGGCAGGAGGTAAAAGTATATTCTAGTTTTGACTGAACAAAGAGAAATTACGCAGTGGATGAGATACCAGGTCTGGGTGTGGGGAAGCATGAGATTTTGAACAGGGAGGAGCAGCTCAAATCCACTGCTGTCCTGATGCCAGAGAAGCCCTAGCACCACTGTGCTCACTGGGATTGTAAGTGAATTGCCAGTGCTGCTTAATTTGAAGGATCCACTTTGTCTTGATTGCACAGAACACAGTGAGCTTAAACCAGACCGAGAAATCTGCTGAAGGATTCCTTTCACTCTGCAGCTAAGCTTGGGCTCCATGGAATTTGAGCCATGGGTATGGTGACATGGACTGGAGGCTAAATTCTGCTAAATCCAAATCCAAGCAAATCCTACCTTTCCGGCTCTCATATGGGAGATGTGTTTGTGTATAAGAGTATGCTAATGGAATTCATCCTGAAGACTGCTGAGTGCCCTCAGCAGTCACAGAATCCAGTTGTGGAGCCCCTCAAACCTCCAACCCCAGACAAAAAACCTCCCTGCTGGGGAAAACCTACCCCATCATCCCTCCTGCCTCTCTTCTCACTTTGACTTACTTCCTCAGTTTCTGACATTGGTGAATGCTGATAAAACGTGCACCAGGAGCAACTTGTGGGACAGGGAGTTTGGTGGGCTGGGGGTGGGGGTTGGCTGGCTGGCTGGTCCATGGGGCTGGCTATCGATCTTGGGGTGGGGGAGAAGGGGTGGGAGGACTAAAAAGAGCCTGGTGCCATGGAAGGGATAGGAAAAGTGAAGCCCTGGGGCTGGGGCCAGCAGCTGGGTTTTCCCAGCCTTGGGGGTACCCTGGGAACAGTACAGAAATTCAGTTAGATGGGGCTTGCCGGACCCGAACTAAGTTAGACTACCTTTAATTACACTTAACTCAGATTGGGTGGGCCAATTTTTAGACACTGATAGGTGTCCTGATTCCCTCCAGGTAAAATGGTCTGTCCACCACTATCACCTCTGTCTTCTCTGAATTCAGTTTCAATCAGTTTACCAACATCCAATCCCTAGCTGCAACCAGGCACTGGGAAAGGGCCATCTATATAATGTGAAATCTGAACCACTGCTGTGCTGCCCATCTCTCTGAACAAAAGTCACCCTGCTTTGGATTTACACCTGAGTTCAAGGTTTGGAGCCTCCTTTGTCCATTACAAATCAGGTTGTGCTTGGCTGCTTCAAATCAAAAGCATCTTCCTCCTCCTAAGTGAAATAGTTCCTCTTATTGTACTTTGCATCTGAGAGGAACCTTCAACAGAGGGGACCACCTGAACCCCACTCTTCACCTGATGGACTCTGAGAGGAACCTTCAACAACGGACCACCCTGCTCCACCTGAAGAGGACCCCCGCGATGAAACTCTATATAGACTGATAAACTTTCTCCAACCTACTCCCTCCACCATTGTGGACCATTGTGCATCTTCTTCTTTCTCTCTCAGCGTTGTGACCTCCCTCCCCTTCCCCCACTCCCTCCCGCCACTCCTGGGCTTAGTTGGCTAACATTGTATTTTCTGTAACCTAGTTGCCCCCATCCCTCTTATGGTAACCCCTCGCTCGGGCACTCTGTATTTCCCTACTGGCTTTGTCATCTCTTTGGTTCATGACTCTTAAAATCCACTAATAAAATTCAATCTGTCTGGCTCCTCACTCCGAAGGAAGTAGTGGAGGACATGATGGAGTGGATTCATTTTGCCATTAGCATTTCAGAGAGCAGCAGATCATTAACAATCAGGTTTCATTTGGACTTAACATCTTTGCAAATTACTGTTGCACATTATTCCCTCCTTCCCTTCTTTTTTTGATTCCATAAATCAAAGTTTGTGTGCCAAACCTTGTTATAATCCCCCTCCCCTGCTAGTCCCTTTCTACCCTTTGGGAGATGAACACTGGAAATATGTTTAATAATGAGGAAAGCATATTGGAACAAAAAACATAAGAAATGGAAACTGGAAAGTGATCAAAGGTAATGTGTTAGCTGTATTGAGGGACCACAGCGTTGGTAACAGGGTGGCCAAACTGGAGTAATATCAAACAAAACATTGCATTACTCACACACTGTAACTGTTGGGGAATGATATGGCTGTGGGGAGGCTGGGGCTAGGTAGATACCTTGATGGTGTATTTGTCCTGCATGTTATATGGTGAGGAAAGGTGGGTGATCCAAACTCCTCCTTGTGGAATAAGTTATATGCTTTACCGGATGTGTCCACACATGCAGGGAAGTGGGAGCAGATTTGCTGCTAATGGCAGCAAACTGCTTCTGCTTCTTGGGGCTCTGCAATGGGCCCCTGCCATCACTAAGGGGAGCTCTAGGCTCCCCCTGGGTGCCAGCTCAGGGGCTGGCAGGGAACACCGGGTCAGGACACAACTGTCTCTTGGCCAGGCCTGGGACATTGCTCTTTACCCCTGGGGCTGCCTGCTGCCAGGGTGAGGACAATGTCCCCTTGACCTGGCAGTAGGGAGCTTCTGGTCCTGGCTCCCCACCTGGGGGCAGGGGACTTGGAAAGAGCTGCAGGGAGGGGCAGGTCCCAGCCCCTTGCCCTGGTCCTCCAGTGGGGCAGCTAGCAGTGAGCCCTCGGTTGGGTGGGCGGATTGGGGCAGGCGGCTGGGACTTGCTCCACCCTTGCAGCTGTCTCAAAACCTCATACCTCAATTACACAGGTGCATGGGTCTGGGACCTGCCCCTGAGTGGGACAGCTCCCTGTCTCCTCTTTGTGATTGTGGGGTGGGGGTGGGTGAGCCTGTTCCCTGCCCAGTTCTAGAAGCTGAGGGGGGAACAGGCTAGGGAGCAGGTTGTCAAGCCCCTGCCAGCAGGGAGCTCTCAGTGCCAGCTCTGCGACTGTGGGGCTGGTGCTGGGAGATCCTTATCTCTCAGCCTGAGCCCCATGGTTGTGGGGTTTGGGCTCGGACATAAGGATCTCCCAGTGCCAGCCCCACAATCTCAGAGTTGGAGCTGAGTGGCCCCCCAGTCATGGAGCCTGGCACTGGGAAAAGAGATAAGGATCTCCCAGCCCCCATTCTCCAGGTGCGATCTTGGAGCTGGGGCTTGGAGCTTCCTGCTGCTGGGGTAGGGAGACATAATCCCTGCCTGGGCTCTGGGAGGACCTCCATGTAAAGTTTATAGGAATAAAGGTTGAAAGGCACCTCAAGAAATTGTGTAGGTCTTTTCCTGCAGTGAGGCCATGTCAAGTATACCAGGGCCAGCCCCAACCTAACCTTTTTGCCTAACTTGTTCTATAAAACCTACAGTGAGGAGGATTCTGCAGTGTCCGCCAATGGCTTGCTCCACGGCATTACAACCCTTATAAATATTTTCCTAATATCTGATTTTAATCTTCGTTGCTGCAAATTAAGCCAATTTCTTCTTGTCCTATCCTGACTGACATGGAGAACAGTGTTTCACTTTCCTCTCTATAACAAACTCTTGCAAACTGGAAGACTGTTATCATATCTACCGTAATCTTTTCTTTCATAGATTAAACAAACCCAGTTCCTTCAACCTTTCCTTATAAGTCATATTTTCTAAACCCTTTATCGTTCTTGTTGCTCTCCTCTGGACTCTCTCTAATTTGTTTACAATTTTTTCAAAGTGGGTGCCCAACACTGGATACAGCATTCCAACTGAGGCCATACAAACACTGGGTGCATCTACACGTTCATTAATGCGCCATAATTATGGTGCATTAATTTTAGTACCTGCAATAACAAATACTCATTCAATGCATTGTAATCAGTGCTACTGCACATTAGTGCAAATGAATGCTTTCTTGCTTTGCTTAATGCTCATTGGACTAAGTCAATTGTGCATTAGTGCAAATACACTTTTTTTGTGATACTTAATGCTCATTGGATCAATCTACTGAGCATTTGCACATTAACCATTTTTGCCAGCTGTGTTAATGCACAGTAGACTTAGTCCAAAGGACATTAAATGTCTTGTGGAGACACACCTACTGAGTAGAACAAAAGAATTACCTCCTGTCATTTACATACACCACTGCTTTTAATATGACTCTCCTGTTGATATATCCCCTAATAAGATTTGATTTGATTTTATATAACCACAATCAGCATAAAAGGAAATGAGGTTGGTCTGGCACGAGCTGCCCGTAATGAAGCCATGTTGGCTATCCTTCAGAATACTGCCTTCAGTTAGCCTGTGTGTACCACCCTGGCAATTTTCAAAAAACATCTTGATGCCCATCTTGCTGGGGTCATTTGATCCCAGCAGTCTTTTCTGCCCATGTGCAGAGGTGCTGGACCCAATGACCTGTAAGGTCCCTTCCAGCCCCTAACAACTGTGAAACTATGAAAGGAACCGGCACTGACCTGTGCATCATGGCTGCTGTGGACACTTAGCTGGTTGCCCTGTGAGGCCTCTCAATTATTCTATCAAAGAAGGAAATTAGATTGGTTTATTGGGATTTGCTCTTGATAAATCCATGTTGCTTGTTTCTATTACTTTATTATCCTCCAGGTGCTTATAAATTGATTGTTTAATAATTTGTTCTAGTATCTTTCCAGTTATTGAAGTTAGGTTGATTGGTCCTCCTTTTAAAATGTATACTTTACCGTGCCCCTATCTTCCATGAGTCCTCAAAGATAATTTATAATAACTCAGCAATTACTTCAACTAGTTCCTTAAGTACACGAGAGTGAATTACATTAGGTCTGCCAATCTGAACACCTCTAACATACCCAAATATTTTTAAATGTGTTCTATTCCGCTCCTGGCCTACACTTCTATTCCCTGGTTTACATTCATTTTGTTAAGTATTTGGTCACTGTTAACCTTTTTGTGAAGACAAACACAGAAAAGCCATTGAATGTTTCACCTTGTCTACATCATCCATTGTTTGCTTATCTTTCCTTTCTTCTAATTTATAGAACCATGTAAGTGTGCCTGTTCTTGTGCAGGTGGGCTGTGTCCCATTAGGAAAACCTCACCCAGTCCAAACAATAGTCAGTAACACAAACGATAACCCTTGACCCAAACAAGCAAATGAGCAACACAAAATCTTCAGGCCTTTTCCAGGCAGCAGGTCAGGGACTTTTTAGCTGTGGCCTTTCCTAGAAGCAAGCTCTTCTTGGTTTCAGTCTGCCTCCTGACTGAAAACTGCCTCTTCCCCAGCTTAAGCTCCTTGCTCTCTCCCCAGCTTTGGCTTTTACCAGCCAATTAATCATTCGCAGCTAGGACCCTACCCCAGGGCTGGCTGCCTTACTTAAAGGGCCAAACTATAAGACATTAACTATTTATTGTTTATAGAACCTTTTCTGATGTCCTTTTTATGTCCCTCTTTAGTTGTAACTCATTTTGTTCCATTTTTGTATGATCCCCTTTTGATTTTCAGGCCCTTAAGGAGCTCCTGGTGCAGCCATGTTGAACACTTACTGTGCTCATTAACTTTCCTCCACATTGGGGTGGTTTGCTGTTGTGCCTTAAATATAATCTCTTTCAGTATCTCCCAATTCCTTTATCCCTTAGCTTATTTCCCCAAGAGACCCAGCCTACCACTTCCCTGAATTTGCTGAAGTCTGCTTTTTAAAAAGTCTATTATCATTATTCCACTACTCCCACTCTTCTTTTTGTGATTACTTTCACCCAAATTACCTCCCAACTCTTGATTTTTAACCAGTTCCTCTCTGTTGATTAGACTTTAAATTTAAAATATCTACATTCTAGGTAACTTCTTCCAGCATCTGAAACCGAGCACTGTTCCCAAGATGTTCCAAGAACTTGATGGATGTTCTGCCCTAATTTCCACCTGATCACAAGACTTGTCCTTTTATGTTTGCTCAGAAAAAACTGACTGCAGCCATTTCTGACCTGGGGCTATCCTATTTTGCCTGGGAGGTATGTAACTTTGAGGAAGTCCCAAAACTATGGTTGGAAAAATCCCAGATAAACCTGTTATTTGACAGGGGAGAGGCCTCCCACTATCTTAGTGGTTAGGACACTTGTTGAAGGAATGGAAGACCCAGGCTGTAGGTGTTCAGCTAAAGATGGGAACCCACATCTCCCACTACCTAGCAAAATGCCACAAACATATGGTCATGGGCAAGGAAGGGTGCCCTAGATCTTGCCCCCCCTTTGGGTTTCTCTGCCCAATGGGGGCCATGCTCTTTCTCTATTCCTATTTTATTCAGTGACTATTAAATGTAGAAACATCATTGAAGGCAGGCATGAGAACTCAGGGCAGTGCCTATCTCACTGAGCCACTGAGCCACAGAGCCAGATTCTTTATTCTGCTCTCCTATGGGCTCCACCTATTGTATAGGCCAGTAGCGGGTAGGACTTCAACAGAAGGGTTGAAAAATTCTCTTGGTGGCCTGCATCCTGGGTCTCCCACTCCCTGTTCAAGGGCCTTAAGTATGAGGTGATTGGGCTAAAATGGAGGAGGGTCTCCTCCCCCATCACACAGCTAGTCTGCCCATGGTCACACTTTTAGGGACTTACATTAAGTTATCCTCTTTCCCAAGCAAAATAGGCTTGCCACAGCATGCTGTAAGTGGTCATAGTTGATTTGGTAAGTCTAATTGTATATGCGGATATAGGATCTAAAATCCATGTGCTTGGCAAAACCACAGCTTATTCATCTACATTTAAATGTTACCTCTGGGTTCTGTGGTCTAGCTTTTCCAGAAAACATGCGGACACTAAGAAATCCAATATGGCAACAGATCCAGTCCTTTGGACACTTCTGTTGGTTGCTCAAAAACCCCCAAATTTCCCTCCTTCTGTTTAGGTTTAGTAGACTTCTGTTATGACTTTACACCTGGTTTCACCTTTTATTTGCATCCAAAGGCATTCAGAAAATCTTCTCCTCATGACTTCTGGGTTTGAGAGTTTCAGGGTTCTTGATATAGAACAAAACACCTCCCCTCTTTTTATCCTGTGTGTCTGTCCTGAATAACCTGTACCTCTCTATTCTAAAATTCCATACCTGTGACTTGTTCCACCAAGCCTCTGTGATGCTGATTACGTCTTAATTTGGTTGTACACTATGAATTCAAGTTTAATCTGTTTAGCCCCCATATTTCTAGTGTCTGTGTGTAGACATCTCAGATGTCCGGCATCTTGCCCATTATTCCCCCTCTTATTTCTGCTGCGATCCTACTCAAATTTCAAATTATCTCCAAATTCCAGGGTTTTCATTAGGTCACTAATTTCACCTGTGGACTTTTGTCAGGGACCCTCTTCAAACCGAGTTTAGTGCCTGATTCATCAGAGTGGGAGTGGGTTTCCTTGTATGCTCTTCCCCTTCATCAGATGGAGCCCATCCCTTCCTAGAACTCTTTCTTTGAGAATACCAGCCCATGGTTAAGGACGCAAAGGGCCAAACTGGAAAGAATCATAAACAAATATGTAACTCTTTAAAAGGCAACAAGCTAGTATAAAAAAATCAGTTTTCATGGGGCATTTTGAAAAAGATTTTTTATATTTTGCATGAAAAATGTTTTTGCAAGGAACTGAATATGCTTCATTTTCTAAGAAAAAGGAAACGTTTTTTATTTTTCTCTTTTCCTTTTCCTTCTCCCATCTCCCCCCACTAGAAAGGGAGCCAAAGAGGAAAAGAGAAATTGATCACCCTCTTTTTTTTTTTGGAAAAAACCTCAGTGCAAAAATTCTATGCAAACACTTATTTAGGGGGAAAAAGGCCATTTTCCATCAAATATTTTTGATGGATTATATTCAACCAGCTGTACCAGACAGCAATATCCTTTTGTAAAGTACAATCAACCTCCATCTCTTCCCTGCCCATCTGCTGCGCGTGCTAGTGGAATTCCATTGTAAAACCTGTGACCTCAGCTGTACTGCCCGCAGTTATTAAAAGGCAGCTAAATATGTTTACTCTCTCCATCGAGTGCTTCTCTCTGTCCTCTGCTGATATTAATATGGACAGTTGCCTTTGTTTTTGTTTTTTCTTAAATTACTGCTAAGCAGAGCATAACCTTCTCTCCCTGTATCCTGCCTCCACATGTTGGTAGACATCCAGTTGAATTTTAAACAGTGCAGGCAGAAGAAATCCACTGCGTTCCCAAATGGGACGGAGATGCAATGATAAGGACAGCATTCCCTACAGAGCTGTACACCGCACTTGGTAACGGGACTGCATTTGTTGTACTGCCAGCATGCACCGGGAAC
>NW_005842457.1:595932-606532 GCF_000455745.1 Alligator sinensis | reverse complement strand
AAAGAGGAAAAAGGCAAATGAGGGGAATGGGGAGGGGCAGTGAAGAGAGGGAGCAGTGAGAGAAG
Source organism: Alligator sinensis (assembly GCF_000455745.1). Lineage (NCBI taxonomy): Eukaryota > Metazoa > Chordata > Crocodylia > Alligatoridae > Alligator > Alligator sinensis. The sequence continues at coordinate 606,467 of NW_005842457.1, read as the reverse complement.
GAGGCTGGAAGGGAGGGAAGGATGAAGAGAGGGAAAAATAGGAAAATAATTGAAGGAGGAGACAATGAAAATCAAGGACAGGGAGGGCACATCCACACAAGATGCTTACTGCACATTAGGCTAATAACACAGCACAGCACTGTGGTGGTTAAACTGTGCTAATAGCCTACTGTGCACTGTTAGTAAGCTAATGCACAGTAAGTGTCACAAAAAATCCGTGCACTGGCACTACTGTGCAATAACTCTAATTGCTGTGCATTTAGTTAGTACTTTATTAAGCAAGTACTAAACTAAACACACAGTATCCGAGATGCATTAAGGAATGTGTAGATGCACCCAAAGAGAAGGAAAGAGTGGGAAAGTCAAATGAGGGAAGTAACATAAGACAACAGAATGGGAAAGAAACAACGGGAACCACAGTGAGGAAATAAAAAGCAGGGCAAGAAAATATGGGGAGAGACTAGTAAAGCCACTGGAATGGCTTGAATTTCAAGAGCCTTTGAATCAGGCCCAGAGGGAGGGGAAGAGTCAAGGAGAAAGGTAGAATTAGACAAACTGGGGGCAGGGCAGGCAACACAGTGGCAAATATGGCTAGAAGCAGACAGCAGAGCAGCAGAGACTGGGGAGGGAAGGGAATCAGAGTGGCACATGGGGAGAGTATGGGGCTTAATTTGTGGCACGCCTTCCAGAAAGGTTGCCCCTCACTGGTTCACCGAATACTACCACTGGCTATTGACAAGGCAGTGGCAAGCTTTCTTTGGGACAGTGTGTCTGTGTAAAGGCAGGCCAGCATTAATGTCACTATGCCTTCCCTCTCACAGGGAGCTGTTCTCTCCTAACCATGTTTTGTGCCTTATCATTAACCAAGATTGCAAGCTCTATAGGATGAAGTCTTTGCTCTCTGTGGTGCACAGTCTAGTGTAACTATCTCTGAACATGAGGTACAGATCCTGCTGTGCTGATCAAGAGATAATGAAGCTATTACGAAGCTGGATCTTTACCTCCAAGCTATAGTAACTCATGCTCATAGCAGTGGCTGTCCCCAGTTCAGTGTGAATCCTGTCAGCCAACTTAGTAGTTGCCACTTGAGCAGAACGGGGCCCTGATCTCTGATCAACATTAACGAAAGTAATAAAGTATCTAAATAATGTTTGCTTCCTTTTTGTGCATGGGAAAGCAAAACAAGAATTCTGGCTACAAGGGGAGGTTGTGGGGTCCTGCGGAGCCAGGAAACTGCAGATGGAACAGTGGAAAAAATACACATATTTTAAAGTAAAAATTTCCCCAGTCTCAGTAAAGCCTTATTTTGCATCCTAGGAGTTAGTTCTGATTTGATCAATACCAGTCTGCCTTTCCCCCTATCTATGACACTTGCTTAACATCTCCCAGAGACACTGGTCACAGGGTCACATCCCTGCTGAGCAGCCTAGGTAAAGCTTTGTATTTCTTCAGTTTGAAAATTAAACATTTGGACGCTAGAAGCTGCTCCTCTGGCAGCTTCTGTTAATGGTGAAGAATTACCTATTATGTTACCATCGGGTGAGTTTGACAATTCCATTACATTTTACTAATAGTGCTATTAATGCAAGGTAGCTTATCATTATAGTGAGTGTGTATGCGTGTGTATGCGTGTGTGCCCCCATGTGTTTACACATGATGGGGGCTGGGGAGGATATACAAACAGAACATGAGCCCATGTGTGCAGCCCCTGCTTTCCATATTTCATGCCATCCCTTGGTGAGACCAAACTGACAGGGAATATGGCTGCGCTGAGCAACTAGCTCACAGCTATTGGTCTAGTCTGGGGAGCAGGTGGACACAGGCAAAGGAAGCAGACTGGCAGCTGATTACTGATAATTTAGGAGCTATCCTTCTTGGTCACTCTATGTCAACCAGAGTGCATGCTGATCGGAGACCAGGGAAGCTGATTACCATAGTCTGTTCCATTTTGTGCTGTCTTCTCCCCTTCTTTTCCCCTCTAGTCTTTGAACAGAGCATATCTAAATAAATTAGTTTCTGGAATCTCTCTGTGGGTACAGAGGAGTCTGATCTCATTCTGGCACAGTCTAAAGCAATGATATCAGGCTGGAGGAATGCAGGGCTTTGGAGCTTCTTTGTTTTTCCATATACTTCACAACAATTTAACACATGTGATTTGAAAAAAAATAATTCCCCCAAGATACCCATATATTTTCACTATAATATAGATGTCACTTACATGCATAGCATGTGCTAAATGCCAAACAGGGGCCTTATATATGTCATGCCCATCCTTCTTACACCTTCATGGCATTCACCTTCCCTGGTCTCTTATCAGCATGTACTCTGGCTGACATGGACTGCCCAAGAAGCATGAAGGCATCCTTCTTATGCAAGACATGCCTTATGTGTCCCAATAGCCTAGGCACTAACCTAGGAAGTGGGAGTGCTGTGCTTTAACCTGATGTAGCCTAAGACAGTTTCAACCCACATCTCCACCATCCTAAGGGAGTACCGTATCCACATGGTGGAGCTAAGGTCATTCCTCCTTTTGAAGCTCATTGATTGGGTGGAAAGGAAGATGAGAATTATGGGGTCAGAAGGTTGGCATGCAAAAGGGAGCCTGCAACCCAGTGAAGTGGGCACTTCCCTGTGAGAGAGGGTGTTTTGTTCCCTGTTTTCAATGTTGCTTCCATGTGTTGCACTAATTGCCCACCCCTGTGTTATTCAGTAGCAATCACAAACATTGAACAAGCATGCATGCATGAATGCACACAAGCTTATGTGTGTTTCATATGTTGTAATTCCAAGTGATACACAATATCGACCTCAGAGGTCCCAAACAACCTCCATGATCCTCCTCTATGCAGGGGAAGCACAGGTACTGCTGACTGAACTACATCAGTAGCATCAGCACTACTTAATCAGTGCACTCTTCTAAATCAGGATTGAAGAACAACACAACAAGAACAATTCAACAGCTGAGAAAGGCAGAGGTCTAAGTTCTGGTATCTTAAAAGGCCCATCAGGTTTTATCGAATTAGAGTAATATGGTCATCTCCTAGATGGGACCACTAAGAAGCAGATTTTATTCCACTTACTCTTCACAAAAATGGACTTGGGCACATCAGTGCAATTCTATTTCACCCTGCTTGAGTCCCTGAAAAGCTGTTAATAAAAAAGTAGGCGGGTCCTCATCTTTGCTGCTTGTTTATGACTCAGTGGGCAAGTCTACACAAGACGCTATAAGCAAGTACTAAATAAATGTACTGTAACCGGAGTTAGTGCACAATAGCGCCAGCGAACGTTTTTTAAGTGACGTTACTGCACAGTAGCGTATTAGCATTGTCCGTGCTGTGATGTGCTACTGCACAGTAGTATTCGGCTATTGCACAGTGTCTTGTGTAGATGCGCCCAGTCTTAAGGTTTAGATGATGGTTATTACAGAAGTAGATGTATTAATGGATTTTCAGGGACTTGAGCAGGGTGGAATAGAATAGCACTTAGGTGGCTAAGTACATTTAGATGCCCAATGAGTGGACTAGAACCTGGCCTTAAATGTCCTGGGGTGAAACTTTGGGCGGTGCCTCTTAGAGCCCAATGGAAGGCCCTAATTTTCTGACATCACAACATTCTGCAGATTTCTAATGTTATTTAGGCAACGTATGCCAAAGCTGTAACTTAGCTCTGGAGGCCCATGTGAGTTACAGCAGCTTCTCGTGGCTGCCCTATAGATTACAGTGCTTCCTGGACCTGTCCCTGAACTCTCCCTCCCAGCAAACCTCCAAGGAGGAGATCCGTGCTGCTTTGTTTTGCACTGCCTGCATCAGATTACTATTCTCCTTGGGCAGATGCAGACTTTTAAGGTGTGTTTATATAAGTCTCAGGGGTGTACTTGGTAGCCGTGTTGGTCTGAGACAAAAAGACATACAAAAACTAGAACTCTTGGTTCCAAAATGATACCTTTTATTAGACCAACTGGAAAATGGCAAGAAAATTGTCCTTTTCTGCAAGCTTTCAGGATTAAAGTCCCTTCGTCAGGCTCTGGGAAAAGTGTAGATGGTACAAGATGGTAAAAAGTCTCCATAGGTAGGAAATAAACTTCATTTTTGCACAGAAGGAGCTGAAGATGGAAGGTTGTCCCTCTGGGTCCATGAGAGTGTCTTTGTGAGCTGTGTTGAATGAGTCTGGCCCTTTTACCTGCTGTAAATAGGACAGACTATGAGGATCTCTCCTAGTGTTTTATAGGAACTATTCTATCATAATAATTGGGGTGGGGTTAGGAAGGGAGGACTTAATTATGATTCTGACAAGATACCTTGCCCTTGTTTTTGCTTCCCATTCTTCTGCTGTTGAACCATTTGAAAAAGAAATATGCTTGGAAATAGCCTTTGCAATAGCGTAGGTGGGGTTTTTTTTGGCTCTCTTGAAAAATGGAACAGTACCTTCCTGCAGATATTGGTTGTCATTCCACATCCAATCTGTCCTCCTTACTTCAAATCAATTTGTACTTTACTGAGCCATTTGGTGTCATTTTACGACAGAATGCTAACTTTTCTCTCTTCAAAGCTATTTATCTATGTCCCTTTGTAAGGTCAGTGAAAATCACAGTTCTCTGCCCCCCTAAAAGTAATCCATCTAGTGAAGGAAATGATGAGACAGTATTATTTCTGGCAGTCTTTTTAAACAAGTTCCCAATAACACCAAGAAAACCCTGATAAGCTGTGGGGGAAAAAAATCCAAAGATGTTGCAAAAGTCAAGTTCGAAGGCAATCAAGGGAAAGCTCAGAGTTTATATTCTGGAAGTGTCCCCTCTTCTTGAATCTATTTACAGAAATCTGCTGTTACTGAGAGAAAAAAAAAATCTCAACAGGCTCCCAAGCGGCGGATGGCCATGAGTCTGAATTGGAAGGACAATTTATCTCCTCAGCCACTTTGAAGCCTTTTAGCCTGGGGGAGATCCCTTGTCTAATGAAATTAATTGAATGCATCTGTAGTCTGGCTACTTCAGCTGAATTTCAGTTTTCCCCTTATTTAGAAGTTGCAATATATCTACTTGCCATTCAGAACAGCAAATGCCAAAGTGTAGTACACAAAGTGGTATGTGTGCACACACACAGAATACACATACCTGTGCATTGCACCCACAGTCAGCTACAGATACAGCTGTAAGCACAATTATGTGTTCATGAAATTGTACCTGCTATATGCAGCATTCACTCAGCCATATGCACATTTCCAACCACATATCTAAAAACTGATGTTCGTGTTCACTACATGAAGTTGCACATATACTGCCTCCCTCACTGTTATTCAGGGATCATCACACTACAGTCACTACCACTTGCTCACAATTATATGTCAGACTAGGCACAGACACTTGACACACATTTCCAGTGTCAAGACCGATGGTGTTTAAAGAAAATATCTGAGCTTATTTCCTGTGAGAAAAATTTGGGGTCTCTTCCAGTAGCAAATTTTCTTCTTTGGCTGAAAGACAATCCATTTGTAGAGAAATTTCAAGCAGCTTGAGAGCACTAAAGATAACTGTGAAATAAACTTTATATATAAGCATTAACTCTTGGAGCTAAATGGAGCTGAATGTACCCTTTACCCTGGATCAGGAAGAAAAGGTAACACAAAAATTGTGTACATTTTATACTAGAGACAAGTGCCAGATTTACAGCCCCAAAGTTGAACATAAATTGATATCCACAGACCAAGGACATCCTGGGTTACAGTGCTGAAGACTTTGTATGCATTGCTGTACCAATATGGATGCGGGGTGGGGGGATGCCAGAATGGAGCAATGGGGCCTCAACCTCTGATCCCTCTCTCCCCCACAACCTCTGGCTTCACTTCTAACAAATCAGTGGCAGTAGGGCAGGAGCATATGTTGCTGAGTGAAAGGCAATCTGTAAAATATTGTTGTGTTAAGTGGCAGCAGGCAGCAGCCAGGAACTGCAGCTGGAGTTCACTGCTGCTGGCAGGGAGATGACACCCCATTTTTTGGCTGCTCAACGTGGGTGTCTGTGGAAAAAAAATGAAACGAAATCTTTTCTCAGTGCCAGCAAACTCTAGCTGCTGCTCTTGTGCTCTGTCAGAGCCTGCAGTGCTAGAACCTTGCAAAGAAGGTACAGGGGGAGGGAGGACTGCACAGGGTTCAGTCCTGGCCATTTACAGTATATGCTGGAGGAACCTCCTCTACAAACCAGATGTCAGCATGGCTGTTAAATCTCTGGCCTTTCTGCTGAGATTGTCAATACATATGCCAAAATGCAGGAGGTTCTTGTACAGGAACATAGGACTGGAAGGAGGCTTGTTGGCCCAGCAAGTCCAATTACTTGCATTCATGGGCAACCGTTGTCCAAAGAATCCTAAAACTCATCCACTCCAAGCCCTCTCTTGCACCACAGCCAAAAAGTACGTTATGAAAACCAACCAGAAATACCCTACAGTGTGGCACAATGCAGGTACAATGCAGGGGAGAGAAAAGTCCTGCCCATCTTGACATTTATTCATTTGAAAAACAACCTTCCCTCCACATTTGTCTATGTTCATTTTACATTTCCAGTGGGCATTTGGGAACAAGTTTTGTTTCTGTTGACCTAACAGTGTTTGGGTCCAGTGAGCTATCAATGGAAAAGCTCTGCAGTTTATTAGCAATCTAAGTTCCTTTTAGGAACAATTTTCTAACACCTGAGATCGATTCAACATGCTGGAATACATTGGGGGGCTTAGGTGCTGGCTATTCACATGATGTAGTCTTCAGGGTGATGCAAACCATGGTATCATTGTCCAAGCACCCTCATGCCTTTGTAAGGTCTATGAGCTAGGGGCATTGTGAAGTTGGTGGGCTAACCGTGATCAGAGGTGTCCAAGAGCAAACTAACTAAAATCTTGGGGAGATCAGTGTGGAAAAAGTCCTGCAATAGTGCAAACTGGGTGGGGAATGATACAGATGACTCAAAAGGCACATCTTAGCTTTTGCATCTGACAGTCCATGCATGAGAAGGCTATCATGTTTTGGATACATTTCTATTTATTGTATGCTAAATAACTTCATCCACAACACCAGCTTCTTCCCCTCAGGATGGCAGCTGCCCCACAGGGCCTGGACTGCCCATAACCATCTCAGAACAGCCTTTGGATGGTTTAAGAAGAATATGCACTCTTGGGGCCTCTCCAACGACGCTGGCTGCAGCTGTGGTACTCAAGGTCAGGTGGCCGACCACATCATCTATGAATGCTCTTACAGCTCTCCTTTGGGCCCCCAAGGTCTGCAGCTGTGGTGCTTGTGAGGGAGTGAAAGAGAGCCCAAGCTGGCAGGGACTGCAGCAGATTGGGAGGTTTACACACCTGAAGGCTCTGCGTGTCCAGATGCTGCTGTGTGTCAGTGTTTTTCAAGCTGGTGTTTCCTTTGGATTGGAGGAGAGAACCCAGCACCAGCTCTTTTAAGTCAGCCTTCAACTGCTCAGGCCGGGGAAGACCAGAAGCAAGACGACTCTGAGGGACAGCCAGGACTGGAAGTGGCAATCCTGGTGGAGCAAAGAGTGCTACCAGCAGCTGGGAGACGGAGAAAGGACACCCGGCTCTACACCAGCCATTTGTGAGCAAGTCCGACCCAGCAACAGCCAAGAGGGCTGCTACAGATCAGCTCCGTAACTAGTGGATGATGGAGCAAGTCGGGAACGATGGATCTGCAACCAAAACACCTTGCTGAGAGAGTCCTGCTTTTTTTTTTTCTCTTTTGTCCTTTTTTAAAAATTTAACCCTTGGTGTGCGGCGCTACCCGTGTCTGTGTCCAGATGTTCAGGACCTGGGGTGCCAGGTGTGCGGGCCGGGAGCGACCTGAGCCCTTTTCCGTGCTGCACGTGGGCTGTGGCCAGCAGCCCGGGCATGCTGGATCGGAGAGGGAGGGCGACGAGCTGGAATTAGGCACAGACGTTTAACGGTAGATTTAAATATTGTTTACTTACACTGAGATGGTAGTGGTGTAGGCTGGAAAACTTGCTTGAGTTGCGGTTACAGACAGAGGCAACACAGATGGTCACGTGGAGTTTGCTAGGCTCCACGGAACAGAGCGCCAGATGCTCTGGGTGAGCGCCACCAAAATCGGACTCGTAGATACGTCTTATAAATTCTTTCCGCTCGAAGACGGGAAGAGGTGGGCGATGGATCAGGTCCCCAAGCTGCGCTGGATCTCACACAGGGTTTCTATTCCCCCGCCGTGTATCCAGAGTCCCCACGAGATGGATGTGGAGTCCTCTTCGGCTTGGGCGGAAACTGCTCAAGCCTCTTATACGGCTAACAGGCCAATCGTTAGCCGCCACGCGGGAATAATTTAGAACTAGCCAATAGCGGGGAACGAATTTGCATACGGGTGGCGGGAACTCTTTTGCACCGGGCATTTCTCTTGCAACATGAGCAATGCACCCTGCAAAAGAAGCTGCAAAGAGGCGGGAAACTCGTCCCTGCACCGGGGGTCTCCTCTGCAATAGGAAACTCTCCCGTGCAATGAAGTTGCAACCTGGCGGGGATAATTCTGGGGCCGAAGCCCACACAAAATCATGCCTTTGGGTCATGACACCAGGTAGCTTTACCCCTGCTCAGCTGACTCATGAGTGGCAAGGGACTCCCTGAGAGGAGGGGCTCCCTTTTACAATGGAAAGACCTTGCAGACTTAGGAGTAACTATTTACAGAATTTACCTATATACAGGGAATAATTATAATATGCAAATGAATATTAAATGATATCAAAAGTTTGAAATACTCTATTTACAATACAACAAGGGTGAATTTATACAAAAATAGCAGTTAATAACTATTTACACTTAAGAGATGACCAAGCTGATAGATACAAAGCTAATAACCTATACACTATGCTAAATACTTGTTATATTAATCTGCTAATTAATTATTCACAGCTAATAACCATTTACCCTGACTTATGCCCAAAGGATTGAGGGAGAGGTAGTCCCTCACTCCTCTTATCATGCGCTTTGAGGGCTCCAGCTGCCTTGGGCCATCCCACATAGGCCCAGGTATCTTGCAGTCTGCAGAGGCTGTTCTCACTCCACACCTCTGCAAAACACAGTTTTTTCCCCATGTACCTCCGTACACACTTCTCTCCCTGTGTACTGCTTCTCCAAGCCCACACAGCTATTTACACAATTACGCGTACAGAGCAAGAGCTCATTGCCACAGGTAGGCCAGGCAGCCCCACTCGTCCCACTTTCCCTTTAGGTACTTAAGCACACTGAGGCTTCCCCTTGGCTGTGCCTCCCTGGGTCTTAGACCGCACAGGCGTCCTGGGAACTATCCCTTGTTGGCGCCTCTTTCTGCCAAGCTGACACAGTTCCACCACAGTCCTTTCCCCGGCCACTCACACAGGGGGTTTATCACACTCTTACCAACCCCCAAGTTTCCAAAACCAGCAGGGCATCAGTGTCCCACTCTTTGGGCGCTCCCTTGGGCTATGTGCCCATCCCAAGGGATTTGTAAAGCCAGGTCATGAACTCCAAGGGCTTGTTCTAGGGGTCTGCTCTCTCCTGTTCAACCCTTGGGTGCTCCGCTGGAGGCCGACCCTTGGGTGCTCCACTGGCCTCCAGTCCACTCATGAAGGCTTCAGCATGCAACTGTGGCGTGGCACCATGCTTCAGGATCTTCCCAACCCTTTTCACTCAGTGCACGCCTCTTTCTACCCCCACTGGGGGTGGGGAGACATTTAAGGGAAGCTGCCCAGCCAACCCCTGGGCTTGAATTTTCCCGGGCTCCCAAACCGATTTTTTAATCTTGAATCCCCCTGCTGGGGATAATCCCTGACTACAAGTATGGCATCCCGATAGGGACAAAATTGATGGTAGTTCCTGGTAAGATGTCCCTGCTGGGACAATCTTCTTCAAGTGTTCAGGACACCCTGAAGGTAAGTGCCCCTTAAACTGCCTGTTACATCAATTTTGGCTTTTTATTGCTCAGGTCCCTCACTGAAGGGCCTGGCAAAACAGTGAGGATGATGAGCACAGAGCACTCATCCGCTTCGAGCTGACACAGCTCAGGAGCTCCTCAATATAGGAAGTCTTCTTGGGCTACCAGAAAGGTTTTTTTTCCTTTCCTTTTTTTTTTGTGGTTTATATGCTGCTGGAAGCATGGCCCGGTCTGTCAAGCCTCTCGGGGACAGAGTGCTGCCAAAGCCCATACAGTGTCCTGGAGTGAGCTGGGTATAGACTCTTTTCTTTTCTTTTGTCTTGGGATACATCCCAACTGAGGCCCTTGTTGGACTGTAATCAGTGTCGAGAGATATTGGATTGAGCCTGTAGACTCTGCCAGTCAGTGAGGGCAGCTGATTATGAAGAGGCCAGGACATTGTGGTTCATTTTTTTCCATTTTTGTTTGTGTGTCCTTGAGTACAGAACAGAAGTACTGACCAAAGACCTTCAGCTTTGGACTAGTGTAAAATGTGAGATCAGTGAGAAGAGTTTACCTTGCTCTGTGTAGACTCTGGAGTGGGGATCTCTACCTCTTAAATGGACAGCAGCATTGATATGGTGTGGCA
>NW_005842457.1:588629-595922 GCF_000455745.1 Alligator sinensis | reverse complement strand
GAAAGGAGGAGCCCCCAGAAGATCTGGTGGAAGACCACGGGATCGCGACAATCCATAGACTCTTCCTCCCTCTTAAATCGTGTTCCATCAAGTTATGGTGGGTGAGAGAGTGAGGGTGTAGTTTAACAGGAACTACAGATAAGGTCATCCCTGGACCATTCTACTGATGGCACAACAGAACAAGATATGTAAGAGGCACAGGCCCCAGCCATATCAGGTGAGGCCCCAACAGTGCTCAAGCTCAGACAGTCAACCACATCATCTATGAATGCCCTTACAGCCCTCCTTTGGGCTCCCAAGATCTTACTGACATTGACCATTCGACCTGTTGCTGGCCTTCTGGCCCTCATGCTTCTGACATATAGCTCACTTCATCATCATCATCATCATCATCTTATTGCATGCTTCTGTTCAAGCAGTTCCCATCCAGCTGCATTCTACTTTTGTGTTTTCTCTTTGAAACGGATTATCTGATTTTGTACAGATGTTGTTGTACATGGCTCCTGGACCCTATAAAAGTGCCTACAATGCTATGATAGTTTGCTTAGGCATGACCACTGCATTATGTGGGTAGCCAGGAGCCTGGCCTTTACTTCAGCAGATGCAGAATTTTTATGTATAGATTTGCAATTATTTGCAGAATGCTTGCGTGCTCTCAGCTCTGGGAGATTCCAGTAGACTGCTGTGTTTTCATGACAGTCTCATCCCCATGAAAGAATGAAGTGCTTGCATAGAGGTTTTGGCCTCAAGCAGGCATATGTGGAAGATTTGATATTTTTAGTTTAAGGTTGCTCTGGTATCAGTGCTGAGTGAAACAACCGGTGTCTAGAGAAACCAGATTTTTCATAGAATGCTCATATTGCCTACTCAGTTTTCACCAGCAAAAATGTGGGCAAAGATACTTACAGGTGTATCTGATGAACCTTTATTGTCTTTGGTGTAAGTATCATATCTGTGGGAACCTGATCCAGAGCCCAGTGAAGTAAGTGGCAGTCTTCCTGTTGATTCCAAGTGGGTTTTTGGATACGGTCCTAGGATGCAGTCAGATAGTTACATTTGTAGATAGAGGGCACATCTACATGAGATGCTTAACTGAGCAATAGCATAGTTCACTGTGCAGTAAGTGCATGCATCTACACGTGCATGCACTTAATGTGCAGTAAAACCCCCTAATTGCAAGTACATTTGATACCTGCAAATGTTAGCTACTGCACAGTAATGCACATGTAGACATGATCCAGGACATGACCTGGGAGCAAATTTGCTTCCAGGTCATCCCTGCCACTAGGGGGGTGGCCTGAAGCTAGACTCAGGGCTCCAGACTGGGAACCTCTCCTGCCCCAGGGCTGGGCTACCTCTATGGCAGCTCCTGCCTTCAGCCTTTAAAAGCCTGCAGGCATTTTGAGTGCTGGAGCACACCAGCAGGCAGCCTGGGGCAACTCCAGGCCCTGTGTCCTCCCGGGCAGGCTGCAGGCTAGTCTCACCAGCCTGTTTGCACACTGGTGCCCCTGCTTGGCATAGCAGCGCTGCATGCCTGCTAGTCCCATGCCATCCAGGCCTGCAGGCTGCTGCAGGCTCCAGCCAGGCCTGCCAGCCCCCAGGCACAGCAGCAGGCAGCTTCTGGTTGCCAGGGCCAGCTCCACCTGCCTGCAGCCCATCCCCAGCAGCCTGCCCTGAGCCTGCAGGTGCTTTAGGGCATTGCCTCTGCTATGCAGCTGCCTGTCTCATGCCAGGCCACTGTGCTGGGCATTGCAGGCAGCTGCCTAGGTCTGGCAGCACAGGGACAGTCATGTGGAAGCCCAGAAAGCTGGTGTGGGACTCATGATGGTCTTGTCATTGCCGATGCCCACACCCACCACTTGAGGCCCCAGCTGGTTCATGGAGGAAACTGGTGACCTTATGGCACTCTGGAGTGAGGTGGAGGTGCAGTGCCAGTAAAAGCAGGGGGACCACTCCAACGCCCATGCCTATGAGGGGCTGTCAGGATGGATGCAGGAGCATGGGCACAACTGGTTTGCATGGCAGTGCTGCATAAAGGTCAAGGCCTTGCAGGCACAGTGGGTTGCCATCACTGAGCACAGTTGGGAGTGCCCATAAGTCCATGCCCTTTATGCGGGAACTATAGACTTCCTTGCATCCCAGGACCCAGGCCACAGCCATGCTGTCTACAGCAGCACAGGTGGCCTGCCTGAGCCCCTGGCCTGGCCTCACCAGGAAAGGGCTCCTTGGCTGTCCAGCAGGCTGTCCCACCAAACTCCCCAGCTGCATCCTCCATCAGCAGCTCAGGGAGCCTGGGCTGGGGCCTGCCACATCAGGTCCACAGCCCCAGCCCCTGCCAAGAGGTGCGGCCAGCCATGACACCACCTGTGGTCAGCAGCACCAGCTCCTCCCCAGAGGGGACACCAGATGAGTGCCCACCTGTTGTGCCCTGTCATCTGAGGACACCACCCAGAGCCACATGCTGTTGCTGCTGGCTGTGATCACGTGGAGCCATCAGCCACACCAGCCCTGGCCATGTGGTAAGCCCTGGACTTGGGGGAGGGCCCCAGACTTGGGGGAGCGCCCTTCCTGCCCCTGCCCAGACTGCTTGCACTCTCCTGGGCCTGGGGTCCATCCCACAGCCTTCAGGGAGACAGGAGACAATGCAAAATTTTATTAAGCAGCCTGCTCCTCCACATCTAGCAGGGCATGGGCCTTTCACATGCTGAGAAATGCATTGCCAGCAGTGATGTCCTCTTCGGCTGCAGGGGACAGGGACGTATAGCACAGCTCTCCAGGTGTCAGTGGGTCCTTGCCCCCTGCACCATCATAACTAACTCAGGGTCCCATGTCAGGTGTGCAGATGCATCTGGGGCACCATCAACATCAACAGTAGCAGGGTGTAGTGTGTCAGGCACCCCTTAGTCGATGCTAACAGCTTCTTGTGCACTGCTCAGGGCACGTGCAGCAGAGGAATGCTCAGGGCACAGCAGCAGCATGGGGGGTGGGGAGGGTTGGCCCCAGGGGACCTCCATGGAGAAGACCCCTGTGGGGAGGGCAGGGGCATTGGCAACTCCTTGTCCCAGCCATCTGAGAGCCCTGTACCCCCCAAGCCTAGCTGCCATGGGCTGGGCAGCAGTGCAGCAGAATGGTTGGCCTGCAGGAGGAGAGGGGAGGGCAGTGGGGTCTGGAGCTGCAACAGCAGGTGCTGCCAGGAGCCTGGCCTGGCCTGCCTTGGGAATGGGGCAGGGGAGACAGTGTGCCTGTGGCCAGCACCCAGTGGCCTGCTGCCCCTAGGGAAACAGAGGTCTCAGCTGGTGGTCTCCGGGGCCCAGGTCTTCCTGGCTGACTTACAATGATTCTGCAGTGCATGCCTGACCCCCAATCTGAGGCTGGTCAGCACATGTTCCATGGTATAGTGTATATTATATCTGCAATGTTGCAAACTCACACAAACAGGTTGTTTCTCATGAATCTACAGGGTCTGCAGCTGCATGCAGGGGAGAGGCTGCACTTGGCACCCAAGATGAGGCCTCAAGGTTGCTGCCACCCACAGTCAGTGTCCTGCAGATGTTCCAGCTCCAAAAGAGAAGGATTCTGGACAAGACCCTCCTCCTGGGCCGCCTGGTCATGCCGTTAGAAGACCAGCTGGTGGATGCTTAGGCCTGGCAGACAGAGGATATGGCCTACCAAGACAGGTGGTGGACAGAGAATGTCACCCATGAGGACCTGCAGGACTGGCATGAGGAGGCACGGGACTAGGCAGACAGGGAGTTTTTGGTGCAGCTCCTGGCCCTGGAGCATGAACAGGTAGAGGTATTGTAGCAGCAGAACAACATCCTGGCTTGGGCAATAAAGGCCATGGATGATGACTGCCAGGTGATGGACATCATTCTGGCCCTGGTGGTCAACTTTGTGCCACCTGCTGCCACCCGGCCTGGGCCCAGCCCTGTACCTTTCCCTGGCTGCCTGCAGTGGGGCCAGGATCACATACTGGCCCTGCAGGAGGGGAAGCCACCTGCACCAGGGGAGCACCAGCTGCCATTGCCCTTGCATGAGTCCCCCACCCACTGCGCTCACCATGGTGTGTGCACCCGCAGGAAAATGGCCAGAAGTCAGGGTGCTGGCTGCCTGTCCCCAGGCTCTGCTCCTTAGCTGCCCCTGCCTTACAGTCCCCCACCCTGGGACAGCACATGAAGGACATTGTACAAAGTTTTTATAGGGAAAAAGGTGTTTTATTGTTGGTGGGTGGAGTGGGTAGAGGAGGGGCTCTGTTTGTTGGGGAGGGAGGGGAGGGGGGGCTCTGTTTGGTGCGGGGAGGGGGAAGGGGTGTTCTGTTTGTTGTAGCCAGAGCCTGGAGTTCCCCCTGGTGGCAGCAGGGGCCCATTGCAGGGCCCCAGGATGTGGGAGCAGATTTGCAGCAAATCAGTTCCCACTTCCGGGCACATGTGGATGCTTGCCAGTCACCATTTACTCATGAGTAATGATGCCGCAGAAACAGCACATGTATATGTGTCCAGTGTGAAAAGACCTTATAAGTATTTGTATCCAAGTCCCATCTGAGAAGCCACTTTTAACAGTGGAGACCATTGTCTGCACAGAAACTTAAAGAACATTTCAAGTAAAGGCACAATATAAATTCAAATCACTGTCATGCTTGGGAAACAATGAACTGGCTCAAATGCTCTATGTAGAAAAAAAGAATTGTATTCTGGAAAAGAAGCAAATGGCTCTCATTGGATTTGCACGGGACACATCTCTTTGGCTTTAATTCATTCATTGTTGTGCAGTTACTTTTTTTTTGGTTTGTTTTTAATCTCAAGTAACTCCCCCTGGGATCACTTTCTTCATACCTTATGCATCTGTTTAACCAACCTTTTCTTAGCCTTGTTAAAACGTGTCCCCTCTGCACCCTGCCTCCAGTTCAACAAACACCCTTGTTAAAGTCAATTAGAAAGCAGCCCCATTCCATTTTTGTATTCTTTAGTGCTCGACTACTTAATCACACAGCAAATCAATACAGATTCCAGTTCGGCCTGCTCTTCTTTGCTGGGGTGAGAAGGCCATCAACTGAGATTGGGATGAGAGTGGCTTCTTTTTTTTGTATACTTAGTAAGATTAGTTTGGGGTGAAGTGTTGCACCTGGCAATGAGCCAGCTAATTATCTTTCTCTCTCTCCCTCTAGCTCCTTAAAACAAAGCACACGTGCACACATGCATGCGGCTATAACATTTTTCTGTTTTCTGAGCATCTATTTAAAGCAAATATGCTTTTTCCCACAGAATGTCTAGCCACTGTGGGGTCATAGTCTCACAGGCTTTTTGTATCAGACTCAGGTGATTGTACAAGGGCCTTTGGTAAGTAAAGAAGGAATTTGCTGCTGGGGATCTATTTATATGGACTATTATTAACAGCAGAGGGAGAATGGGCTATGCCACCATGTGGAACATCTTCCAGTTCCTTCGCTCCTCTGACTGGAGTTGGGCAATGACAAGGTAGCAGGTGCAGTCCCTCAAGCAGGGCCAGACACAGGCATGGGCAAATAGGGCGGCTGCTAAGGGCCTGGACAGAAAGGGGGCCTGAAAATGGTATTTTTAAAATTATTATTATCATTATCTCTGGTGAAGGGGGGCCCCAATACTAAAAGTTCACCCAGGAGTCTAGGTATGGTGCTGCCCTCAAGCGGGGAGAGAAACCTTGAAGCCATTTCTAGTGATTGCCTCTCCAGCCAAAGCAGGGAGTGACACAGTGGTGACCTTCAAAGCAAGCTCTGCCCTGCCCTGCTGCAGAGGTGTATATGCTTATGAGGGCAGGAATAGGGAGTGACTTTTGGAGATCTTTTGCCCCATGTTTAAAATGAAAAAGAACTGTTTATAGCTGTGTGATGTGTTGACTAGAAGGGAAGCTCAATGATGGGAGGGCTGGACTGGATCAAATACATGAATAAAGAGCTAGTGATACATTCAATTTCCAAACCATATAAAACTCCTTCTCTGGGGATGAAAAAACTTCAAGTAGCAGAAACATGTGTAGTACCCAGCACGTAAATCTACTTATTCCTAACTGGAGCCTTCTGACCGCTTATTCCCTTCCAATGTCTTCAAATAGAAACAGAACTGGAGAGATTTTGCTATTCTCTTTCAATGAAAGTGGAGTGGCCTTGACTTCTGTGACTAGATATTTGCTGCATTTGTTGATGAGGAAAGGAAAGGCTCGCATTGCATTGTCAAGTACTTACTTCTGCCTTCAACCTGCAAACTCTCTGGCACAAGGATTGTGATCTTTATCTAACTGAGAGACCAGCTGTGAAGGATCAGGCCCACCCCACAGCTATGAGCAGGGGTTTACTATGTGAATGAGGAGCAATGGTCTCAAGTTGCAGTAAGGGAAGTTTATGTTAGATATTAGGAAAAAAATTCTCACAAGGAGGGTAGTAAAACACTGGAACAGGTTACCCAGAGAGGTTGTGGAATCTCCATGCTTTGAGGTTTTTAAGACCTAGGTAGACAAAGCTTTGGTTGGCATAATCTAGTAGGGGCTGGTCCTGCTTTGAGCAGGGGGTTGGACTAGATGACCTCCTGAAGTCCCGTCCAACCCTAATTTTCTACGATTCTATGATTTATCATCGCATTAAGACCTAGACAAATTGGAGGATTGAACTACAAGAAATCTAATGAAGTTCAATAAGGACAACTGCAAAGTCCTGCACATAGGACAAAACAGTCCCATACACTGGTACAAGCTAAGTAATGATTGGCTAAGCAGCAGCTCTGCAGAAAAGGACCTGGGGGTTACAGCGGACAATAAGCTGGATATGAGTCAACAGTGTGCCCTTGTTGACTCATACTGGGCTGCATTGGTAGAAGCATTGCCAGCAGATTGAGAGAAGTGATTATTTCCTTCATTCAGCACTTCATTCCTTTATTCAGCACTGATGAGGCCACTTTTGGAGTGCTGTGTCTACTTTTGGGCCCCCTGCTGCAGAAAGGGAAAAATTGGAGTGAGTCCAGTGGAGGGCAATGAAAATGGTTAGGGAGCTGGGGCACATGACTTATGAGGAGAGGCAGAGGGAACTGGGGGATGGGGGTGTGAGTTTTAATTAGAGCAGGTCCTGGGGAGTCGCTGTAATTAAAACACCTCACCATCATGTGTATTAAGCTCCCCCTGGGTTTAAAAATGGCTGCAGGACACTTTATTTAAACCTCATTTGACAAGGTTTAGATAAAGCATCCCTGCTGCTATTTTTAAGCCCACAGGGGCCTATACCTGTGATGGTGACGCCATGCTGGAGCATTCTTATCAGAATGCAGAGCA
>NW_005842457.1:564392-588594 GCF_000455745.1 Alligator sinensis | reverse complement strand
CAGGAATGGGGCCACCCATGGGGCCTTCTGGCAACAGACAGCCCCAGAAAGCCACTGCCACCCACATGGAGCCCTGTGCCTGCCTCCTAGCCCCTGGCCCTAGCCTGGCCAGAGGTGAAGAGGTATTTGCTGCCTGTCCCAGATACCCACAGCCAGGATGCTGTCCTGATTGGCAGGGGCCCCTGGGTCCATGCCCTGCAGGCCCATGCATTAATTTGCCCCTGGAAGCAAGGGAAGTTTAGATTAGATATTAGGAAAAACTTTTGTACTAGGAGGGTAGTAAAGCAGTGGAACAAGTTATCCAAAGAGGCTGTGGAAGCTCCATCCTCATCCTTAGAGGTTTCTAAGACCCAGCTAGACAAAGCCTTGGCTAGAATGATACAGCTGGGGATAGATAAGCACATGCTAGCTCCAGCTCTTCATTCAAAGCTTCCTTGTTGAAAATGTTCCCCAATGAACATCTTTTTTGTCTGTACCAATCCTGTAGCTCCAGAAACTGGCACAAGAAATGAGGGGGAGTTCCCACCTTTATGTCAAAATCATAAGGGTTAGGGTCACAAGCCAATGGGCCAAAGGGAGGGCACAGATAAAAGATAAGGAAACATCAATACTGTAGTATCAGACACTCAGCACCTTAATTTCCCCTCCACACCTCTGGAGGTGTCCCCAAACAAGCCTTTAGTCCAGGTTTAGGCAAAATGTGGCCTGCGGGCCAGATGCAGCCCTCCAGGCCATTTCATCTGGCCTGCGGAGCCCCTAAAAAATTTAGAAAATTAATATGTATCTGCCCCTGGCTGCCTGTCATGTGGCCCTTGATGGCTTACCAAAACTCAGTAAGCGGCCCTTTGCCTGAAATAATTGCCCACCCCTGCTTTAATCCCTAGAGTACTCAGACAGCAGCCGGCAGCTTCTCCCAAGCCTGAGTCCCGTTACTTTAGTCCACATCCTAGCTGACAGTACCAGTGAGATCTCCAGTTCCACAGTGCACTCCTCTTTCGGGGGCTGCCCAGGTTCCATGTGCACGTTATTCTCTCTTCCTCTTTCTTTAGCCTCAAGCTTCTTCTTCCCTTTTCCCTTGCCCCACAACTCCTGGGGGTCTGTGAAAGTTGCAGGTCAAATTAAAAGACATCACAGCTCTGCAGACTGCCCTCTGGTTTCACCTACTGTTATACACATTATATTCACATTACACCTCTATTGCCAGTACTCTGGAGAGGATTTTGCATACCTGAGCCCCAAGTCTAGCTTTCCAGGATCTCTCTGTATCTCATACCAGTGGTCGTCAACTTTCCCTGCCCCATGGACAGCAGAACTGATTGTCTGCAACTAAAGATGGAAAATTAGGAGGCTTGGTTTGAGATGCACTGGCAGAGAGGAGAGGGGGTTCAGCCATGGGATCAGCAGTGGGTACTGCAGGTCAGTGATTTGAGGTGAACTGGCAAATCTGTTGGAGAAGTTTGCAATGTGTGTTGCTTATACCAGTCTGATCTTCATTTTCATAAAGCACCAAGTGCTCTGTAAATTAATTCCAACAGAAGCATATTTTTCTTTGGCAAGTGCAATAAAAGCTCACTTAGCATGTAATGTGTCAATGACATAAAGCTGGCATCTGGGAAGCCTGAGCAATCTTGCAGCAACCAGAGCTGGCATAACAGGTAAAAGACTTTAAAAGAGGCTTGTGGAATAGTGTCAACCTAGAAGTCCTGTAGAAGAGAAAATAATTATTTGAAGGATTTTTCAATCCTAGTTAGCTGGAGCCTCAGTGTGCCTGGGAACACCTAGCGTTATAGTCATATATTAGAAGCTATAGCTTGAAATTAGGGGCCCAGATCTTTGGCAATTACCAATGGTATAGCTTTCTGAAATCCATTAAATTCTGCTGATTAACACCAGCTGAGGACCTGGACCAAGTGGGTATCTTTCACTTTGTTAATTGATTAAGGGGAAAGTCCTGCTATAATGTCTGTAGAATTATCCTTGTCCTTAGAAGTAGACAAAGGATGAGATGCACCTCAATGCTTCAGTTTCATGAAATGCCACTCCTGCTGCTAATTTATATTAAAACTGGAGGCCCCAGCTGGGATCACAACCCCATTTTACCTGATATGTATACAATAAGAGAGCTTGTGCTCCAAAAGGCTTATAGTCTACATCACGGGTGTGTAGGTCATAACATACAGCTCATAAGCTGCTCTCTCTGGCCTGCTGGGCTACTGGCGGGCCATTGAAGTTGGGCAGTGTGGCCTGCCACAGGATTCAGGGCCCATCCATGGCCTTTGGCAACAAGCCAAGCTTGCTGCTGCCCTCCACATGTCCCTCCTTCAGACCCCTCACCACCCCTACTCCTGCCACCAGACCTTTTGCTGCTGTCGCCCTTGGAGTCATTGTCCCTACTAGATCTGCTGCAGCAATGGCCATGGTGGCCAACCCTGTGCCTTGGACTGGATTCAACCTACAAGGAGCCGCATAGTCTGTATCTAGCTTGGGTCCCCGACTGAGCTTGACACCTCTGGTCTACATGGATGAGACTGGCAAAATGCAGGCAGGGGAAACTGCCTGCCTGAGGTCACTCAGCAGGCCAGTGGTAGAGCTCAATGCCACCAGTTCTCCTGCATCCGCAAGAAACCATTGCTGTGAAGAGGTGGAGGCGCCCCTTTCCTCGAGGATGGAATTGCTACCCTGTTTAAGGGACTGAGCCAAAGACCACTTGAGGTAACCAGATTCTTTCCATTATCTTCATTGGACTTTACATCAGTCTCTTAATAATGAATAGCACTGGGATAACTAATATTGTTTTCTGAGTGGGACAAGGATATTTTTACTTCTCCTCTTTTTGCTGCTGCAACTTGCATTCATCTAGGCAGAAAGAGCAAGGAGAGGGAAGTGGGGAGATTACTTCTAATAAAGATAAAGCACTGCTGTTTCTATGGGGGACCGAAAGAATACTCATGTATTGCATGGAGGGGTGGAGCAAAAAATTGTCACTGCTGTGCTCCAGTGAATTTCTTTTAACCCTCTTTACTTCAGAGTATCTTAATATGACTTTCTTATAGAATCAAGACCATCAGGGCTGGATGGGAATATAGGATTGAGAGTAAGATGGGGAGCTGAGTTATGGGATGGTCTAGTTTTAGAAATGATCTATGGTACAAACCAGCTGGAGAGCTTACATATATTGCATGTTTGTGAGGAATTAGTTGGCCTAGTGCAGAGTGGTTCTTCTTGACAGTGGTGGGAGGCCAGTTAGTACAAAATCTCATAAACAAGAGAATCTTATTTTACTGCAGAAAAGGGAAACACATGCTGGGATATCCCGGAGGAGAAAGAGGCAGCTGGCTTGTGTGTTGCAAAGCCAGGTTATTGTTCTATATCATATAGAAGTCTCACTGATTAAAACTGACTTCCTTGTTTGATTTTCCTCCTTGTTCATTTCTTCCCTGCTTTTCCAAGCTGTGTTATTTGTTGCTAGCTTCCTTTTTATATACTATATATTCCTTTTATGTTTCCTTCTGCCTCCTCTGGTTGGTTGTGTGGCAATGGGGCTTTTGTAGCACCCCATGTTGCATGAGGTTGCAAAGAGATCAAATGGACCATTCTTGACAGAGCTAGTTCTTCCTTTCTGGGGCAACTGCTCTTTATAACAACTGTATCAGAGCTCTGGATTTCACAAGGGACATTTTGCATCTTCTGATAGTTCAGCCCATAGGGAAGAAGAGTAAAGATGGGTTTCTGGCATCCAGGTTCTGAGATGTTTTGCCCCTGTGTAATTTAGAGCAGCCCCAGGAGTATTTTTCTAATAATCTGGTGGAGTTATAACTAGAACTGACCTGAAAGGAAGTACTGCAGCTGTGGCAGCAAAGGTATCAGTTTTTCCCAAGCTTCACTGCAGCCCAGAATCTCTAGTAGCAGGCAACACAGGCCCTCCCAAGGGTAGGTCCTTATGCTTCCCCATTCTCCTTACACCAGCCTGCATAAGGTGCATAGGGTCACTTACCCAGCAGAATGAGCTTGTCTTTTCAGTTGACTGAATATCACCCATTTAGCCAACACCATCTGCACTCTAAGGACTGCACTGACTTTCTCTTAGTTTCTGGGTATCATCAAGGTGATGATTTTTTATCTGTGTAGTCCTTTGTAGTTTGGAGCCTAGATATCTCAGGGTACGTGTCTCCAGTACTTCCAGGAGAGTTGCTCCCAAGCATATTCTGACTATCTGGTCCCCTTGCACATGCCACAGCCAAATGCTGATGGAGCCCCCTGACACTCTCCTTCTCTGTCTCTGTCTCCCTTTCCCTCAGTGTGCCTGGAGGTGATGGCAGGAGCAGGTGGTGGGGCATGTATGAGGGCATCTCTCAGAGGAGGGCATTGAGTACTACAGTGATGACATACCTGCATCTGCTTTTTTCCAAATCTAGAGTGCATCTGAGGAGATAGCTTTGATTTCTAGGACATTCTTTGGAACTTGCATCCTCCCCTAAATCTCAGGGGGGTTGAGTTTGTTGACTTGCATGGCTCATCTGTTGTCCATGCTGATGCAGAGGGGACTATATGTGAGGGGTTTGGGAGGCATGAGTTAGATCTAGAAGCCCTGGTCTATATGAGATAGGTAAGAGAAGTCTAGCTGCTTTGTAGTGCCAATGGCTTGTTGTCCTTTATTGCAAGTGCACTTGGAGATGAACAGAGGGGTGCTTTATATGCACAAATCAAAATAAATTATGTTCAAATGCTGCTGTTGACTTCTGTTGCTGACCACCCTCTTCAGCCTTACTCAGAAGCTAACTGCTGCTGCTCTGCAGGAGCCTCTGACTAACTAGCATGGAATCACTGTAAGGAGCTGGCAGGAAGCTGAACTGTGGCTGGCAGCAGCCAAAGCATTCAGAAGAGACCCATCTCCTTGCAAATGATGATGAGACAGGGTCAGGGCGTGCATCATTTTTCGTAATGTCCCTTGGTGCCTCCCAGCTTTCCAGCAGTCGGGAAAACAAATTGCCGCAGGGCACAGCAAAGGTCAGGGTTGCCATCAGCTAAGCGAGATCGCCGGCAGTAATAGCTCTGCTGACATTTCCCTCTGAGCAGCCATCAGCACAAGGTGCTTTCATTAGCAGTGGGCTGGGATTTTGCTGGGTACATTTTGTATTTCATTTCAGTGAGATGCATCTCATACCTGTCACGGAAAAGCTATTCCCTCTGAACTACTATCTAGTGTGCAGCAAAGAGACAGAACAAGAAGCTTACACACATATTACAGTGATTCAGTAAAATGAGCGGAAGGGAACAGGTCCCTGGTGAGAAAGGATACCTGCATAGTTATGCCCCCCATGGAAGACTGATGGCAAAGCATGCATGTAAACCTATGGATGTCCCATTTTCTCTCTAGAGACATCTAGTAGGTAGGCCTGTGCAAAGTGGCTAGTATTCGTTGCCGATTCAGCCGATTTGGGAGACAGTGATTCGATTCAGTGATTCGAATCACTGTCCTGAATTGATTCGGCTGAATTTGATTCAGAGATTTGGCTGCTGCCAAATTAGCTGAATCTCTGAATCACACAGGCCCCATCCCCTGCCTGCTTTCAATGGCTGCCCTGTCCACCCCAGCTTCCGGCACGTTGAAAAAAAAAAAGCCCCCACAAACCGGCTCCTGTGGGGGGGAAGGGAGGGCGATCCTCACTGCTCCACACCATGTGGGGCACTCTGCCATGAGCCCCCAGAAGCCCTGAGGCGGCTGCAGCAGCGGGTGAGTTCGGGGTTTTTTTGTTTTTTTTTTAAAGAGCCAGGAGCTGGGGCAGATGGGGCAGCCATGGGGGTGCTGGGAGAGCAGGCAGAGGTTGGGGGGAGGCTCATGGCAGAGCCCACCATGCAACGTGGGGCAGTGGGGGGCAGTGGGGATCACCCCTCCCACCTGGCAGCAGCAGGTAAGTGCAGGCTTTTTTTTTAAACAACCAGGAGCTGAGGCCGGGCAGCTGTTTGGGGGGCTGGGACACTGGGTGGGGGTCAGAGGGTGCTCAGGGGGCTGGGGGAGCAGGCAGGGGATGGGGCCTGGCAGGGGTCCCCCATGGCCCCCTCCCCCCTCCTCCAGCCCCTCCTCCCTCCGGACCAGCATGGAGTTCGTGTCTAGCCCCCTGCTGCACCCAGCGGGGACTGAAGCTCTCCAAATCTTTTTTGAATTGATTCGGAGAGCTTTGAATTGATTCAGACCTTTTAACTGGTCCCCTGATTTGATTCGGATTCAGAGATTTGGTTGCTGAATTGGGCCGAATCTCCTCCGAATTGAATCAGCACCTGAAGCTTCACATAGCCCTACTAGCAGGTCAATGGAGTATTTGTCCTATTGTCCCCTTCCCTCCTCACAAAAAACTTTCCCTCATTTGTCTTAGGGTCCATCTTGTTTTGGAGATTCATCAGCTCTAGTTAATATTGCAGGGAGAATATAACATACTTGTCACACTGGGGACTGAAAAAAGTCAGTTTGTTGTGAAGGTTATGCCCAGATCTGCATACTTATCAGCCATAGTTGTGGTTGGAAGGAAAGATTTGACTGTGCTAGACCCAGGGTGAAATCCTAACCCAGGCAAAGTCCATGGCAGCTCTGCCTCAGACTTCAGCAGGGCCAAGATTCCACTGGTAGGATTTTGGAAGACAGCTTCTCATTTTGTGCCTGAAGCTTGTGCTTAGGTGTAAATGTGTGATCCATTCACAGAAGGAAGTGGCGCTCAACCTTTTGGTGTTGGGGACCCAGTGAGTGGCATGGACTGGTCTACAGGCTAGACTGGGCCATGTGCTGCCTTCTATCAGCCCTGTACTGCAAGACTGGGCCATGCATTGCCTTCAGCTGGTCTCTGTGTGCTCAGACTGGGCCGTGGACCACCTGCACAGGTTGACCTAGTGTGCTGTTTGGCTTGAAGGACTCCCTACAAGTCCAGAAATTTGGCAGTAGGAGAGCAGCAATTGCTGCCACTGTCCCCTGCCACCGGCCAAATTTTAGGATCTATGTTGGGGACCCATGCAGGATAGATGGCATGGCTCCATAAGCTGGATCTGGTCCATGGTCCAGGGGTTGAGCACCCATGACAGAAGACATACATAAGAGTTTGATGTTTCTTGTGTTGCTGGTACAAAATGGGAGCCAGACAGGCCCCAAAACATTCACCTCTGGCTCCTTGGATTTCCTCTTGGTGATGTGCTGAGCATTTTACCATATGTGTTCAAATGAATATTGAATCCATTCAGCACTAGATCTGTCTTCCACATTCTCCTGTTCTGCCATCCTAAAGGGATGTATGTCTAGATATATCTGGTCTGTTCAGCAAAAGAATGTGGGATTCACCCCTGTGACTCAGATCCCTGGTCCGTCTCAACTTTCCTCCTGTAGAGGTCAGTAACTGAGGCTAGATCTAGACCTACCTGGTTGTGCATAATTCAGGTGAAGATTACTTCCTGGCCCCTGTGTGAACACAGCATGAACCATGAGGTTCGATTACCTTTATAATCCGAGTCTGCAAATGCCAAGTCATAATATTACCCAGCCATTTTCGAAATACAGCTACTGCTTCATTAATTGAGACAGTATATTACCCAGCTTGGCTCTTTACTATGGTAAAGTAATCACTGTTTGTTGTAACTAAAACTCCTGCCTTTTATCTTCACCAGGTATCTTGTTTTTGTCTCATGGCACAGCATAACCATGAAGGAATGGATCTGTTTTCACTTGAGTCCCCAGAGTTTTTTGCATTTCTGCCATGACTTTTCCAAGTACAGAGTTGTACAAATGGTTAAAAACACTTCGTTTTTTAATCTTATGATGGATGCACAGTCAATATTTCTTATACATACCTAATTTTAACTTGTGGGCTGGATGCCTCAGAAGCTTGGGATATAGTTTATGGGGACCTCTACCTCTAGCCTGGAAAGCTGAGAGATAAATGAGAAAGGATGAATCTTGGATTTAAGGGTGAGAACTTGAATCAGGACACCTGGGTTCTGTTGCTGACTGTCACTGACTTCCTGTGTGATCTTGAGCAAATCCTTTAATTTTGTGGTGCTTCAGTTTTCCCATATATAATGTGCGTATGTGTGTGTGAATAATACTTCCCTCCCACACAGGGATGTCATGAGGATATAAGCATTTATATCTGCAAGAAGCTACAATACTATACTGTGCCTGTAAATAAGTAGACAGCTGGCTTGAATCCAGTTCCCATTGATAGAAATTGAAACTCTCTCTCTGACAACTTGTGTAGTAACCTACATTAAATAAGTTGGTACTGTCAGTCTCATTCTCCAAGGAAAAGCATCTACATGACTTTTTGCACTCCTGTTGGCAGCTCCAGCAGAGAAGCCCAAAACTTCATGGACCACGGAGATGAGAAGCCACTAGAGATGGCCTCAATTTGCATGTGTGGGAAAGAAGAGGTGGCTGGGCCTGTCTCTACTTGTGCTATACCTTTACTGAAGCTAAACAAAGGAGCTCAGTTTCTGCTTCTGTAACACCATTACTCTAATCAGCAGTCTAGCTGAGTGGCTTGTGTACTAAACCAGCAGTCAGGAGACCTGGGTACCTTTCCCAGTGTTCCCTTTAATTGGATGTGCAGTCTTAGTTAAATCCCTCTACTTCTCCTCAGGGAATAAGGAAGCCAGGGGTATTATTTTCCATTGCCCTGCACTTTGTACCACTACTGTTCCAACTTGGTAGCATGCTGTACTCTTGTAAATGACTACATAAGGCACAAGGGAGCAGAGAAACCTACCTGTATTTATAAAGCACTCTGGGATTGGTGGATAATGGCTACTATAAGAGTACCAGATAGCAACAGTATATGTGACAAGATCTTCTTTTAGCCCTTGCCTGATGTTTAGGAAAATATAACTTTCCTATTACATCTGAGCTTCTTTAATACACAGTTCCCTTAATGTCAGGTTTGAATTCATTTCTTTTCAATTCTTCAATGAATCATGTGCATGTGTATGCACATTTTGTATCTAATTGAAGCAGGCACTACATTCTAAAATCCTCATTGGCATTTATCTCAGCACCCTCATCTCTGCTTTCCCTCCCATACCTGCCTCAGCTGCTACACTCCCTTTCAAGTCAATTCTTCTGATCTCTCCACTAACTAATTAGAGAAACAACCCAAAGAGGTGCCTCAGCTGTATGCTACCACCATGCAAATTCGCTTTGACATTGAGATGGCCTTGATTTCTCCCTGACGCTATTGGGAACTGGGTTTGCAGGAGAGGAAAAACATTTGTGTGAGAGGGGGAATTCTTGCATTATCCAGATATGACAATGAATGCATGTGAGCTGCATAGTTGTATTCAGCATAGAAGTACACTGTGCAGGAAGTGAACAGAAGCTTTTAACTTCTGGAGGAACCACGACCTCATGGTTAGACACCAGGAGCCCAGGGCTCTGCACTTCTGGAATGTCTATACTGAAAACATAAATCAGTAGCTGCAATAGAACCCAGATCTTCTGATTCTCAATACCTGGATGAATCACATCAGGGTCATTATGTCCATTGAAAAGCTGTAGCTCAACTGGTAGCAATCTATACTATAATGTCGATGATTCAAACCCTGATGATGACTTGTGATGTGGCTGTGTGTGGTTACAGTTTCACATCCTGGAATTTGAGGGAAATTCTATGAACTGTGTAATTCAGAAAATCAAATATTATCACCATAATTGTCACTTCCAGACTTCAACCATTTATCAGTAACTATGATCATCATTCAGATGATGTTAAAAGTCCTATAAGGACAGCTTTAGCCTCTATTTTATTTACTTACACACATTTAACACCAGGGGTAATGGCCACAAACTCCTGGAAGACCATTTCAGGCTTAACACTAGGAAGGACTTCTTCACAGTCAGGGTGTCCAGACTGGAATAAGCTCCCTCCAGAGCTGGTGCAATCGCCTACCCTGGAAATCTGCAAGAGGAGACTGGATGGTCACCTCTATAGGGTCACTTGACCCCAGTTGTCTTTCCTGTCTAGTGCAGGGGGGCTGGACCTGATGATTTTGCGAGGTCCCTTCCAGCCCCTTACAATCTATAAATCTATGAATATGCATGCGAAATGATGTCAAAACAATATTATTAAAGTTGCAAAGTCAAGCACTTAAAAAATAAGGCAACTTCAGAATTAAAGTTACCTGTGGTACCTTAACATGGTAATTTATGAATATGTACTACAGTAGTCCTTAACTACATAACTACATGCAATTTTCAGCATCCTTTTTCAGGGTACAAAATGGACAGTGCTTACTTTATGAGCAGCTATTCAATATTTTGTTTTATCCTCATTGTAGTGTGCACCTTATTTCCTTATTTACTGCACACTATACAAATTCCACTCTGAAGATGAAATTAATTATTTCCTCATTTTCCCTATGATGCTTATCACCATGGTACTTGAATACTTAACAAACTTTAATTTATCTTCACGATGCCCTGATGTGGTGAAGTGACATTATCCTCATTTTATCAATGGGAAATGGATGCATGAAGAAATTCAAGTCAAAGTGCCTATTCATTTTAGGTGACCAATTTGGGTGTCTAGTCTTATAATACACGCTGACTCATGAATTTTGGCCTGCTGTCATGCATGTTGTTGTGAATCAGGAGTCACTTTGCTGAAGTCAATGGAATTGCTGTAGTAGATGAATGGTGTAAAAATGAGAACACCGTCAAGCCCATTAATAATTGTTTGTTTTAATGGATACTTTTGGAGGAACAGTGCCTGACTTGAAAGATGGAAGATGTGATGTTTCGGAATACGTATTGCTCAGTAGCACTTTCTCTGTTCACGGAGGGCCTTCTATCTTTATTGGTCCCAAAAGACTGCTGATCCACCTAGGTTGCAGCAGGACTTTCTTTGTCCAAAACTGTGTCAATTGACTTTAGCTGCAACTGTGAACTTCTGCAAAACAGAACCAAAGGTAAGGTAGGGCACTCAGAAAATTATCATTGACCAACTGTGGAAAGTTAATTTTAAATGACTAGTCACCATTACATAGGAATGCCATGACAAAAACAGGGATAGAAACCTGTTCTCTGGGGCAGTATGCCTTAAACATGATGACTTGCTTCTTGCCCCTGTAGTCCTTGTTGCCACACTGCACACCTTCCAGGTTCTGCAACAAGTGAGGCTGGTGTCTCATGATAACAAAGAAGAGCAAAGGAAGACAGCAGCATTCTGATCTTATCAAGCTAGCCCATTCTTGGACACTGAATGTGGGGCTTCCATGGAAAAAGTATGTGGACCATAAGTAAAACTATGCATTAGTTGCCACCAATATACTCAACAAAGCAAAAGTTAGCTTGAACTCCAATATACACATTCAATACATTCACATATCTCACAGGTGGATGTATGGGAAAAGATACAAGGCTGTTATGAGAGTTACAGATGAAGATAGCCTTGAGCAGGGGGAGGGTAGTGGTGATGTGGGAAGGAGGACATGATGGGAGATGACGTTGGAAATGTAAGCAGCAGCTGTCCAAATCGGTCTACTGTGCTTTTATATTTTATTGTGGAAAACTATGCTTAGCAGGCTAGAGTGGCATTTCTGGAGGCAAAGGAGTTAGCTATATGATAATGAAGGGTCGTATGATGAATTTCCATACAGATTTTGCTTGTAAGTTTCTTGAATAAATGTTGTGATGCACAGCTGGTTCAGTGTTCAGGGTTTCATTTTCCCAAACACCTCTGCCTCAGCAGCCATGAAAGATTTAGAATACCACCTGCCTTGTTCATTTGTAATATCTTTCCTTAGATCTTAGATGTTACAGGGGTAAAGGTTGTAGCCGTGTTGGTCTAAGGACATAGGCAGACAAGGTTCTTTGGGTGAATCTGATATCTTTTATTAGACCAAATAACCGTGTCTGTTTAGATCTTAGGCAGTTCAATGCTAAAGACAGAAAGCAGAAGAAAATAAAATGGCTCCTTTAAAAGAAAAACACCACCTCCATACATTGTCAGATCCAGTCGAGTTGCTATGCCACTCTCTCAGCATCTCAGCATCCCAGACAGGCAGGCACTGCTGGAGGACATGCAAGGCAACTTTGCTATTGGTTATGAATGGGATTTCACAGGATGGAAGGACTTTGGATCTTACTGGGGCTTTTAGATTTTCTCATTTTCAGTGACGAAGGGGTCTTGGAAGGCTGGTTTATAAGAGCATCCATTCTCTTGTCTAGACTATGGATTTCTTCTGATTTCAGCATTGCTAATTACCTATGGTGCTACCTGAATGTGTAGCAATTCACATTTTTAGCTCCTTAACTTAGGCGTTCAGTTCAGTTCTCATTGGGTGTGTTTACACATGTATTACGTGCACCTAAACTTAATGTGCCTTTGCTGATGTGGACACATCACACACATTAATTAATGCACATTAAGGCGCATTAAATTTAGGCACAAATAGCTAAATCGCATTAGCACATGTGCAGATGTGCTAATGCACATTAATGCAGTGTTTGTCCATTGAATACAAGCTATTCATGCTTTATGCAGGTTTCAAATTTAGACTCACATAGCCTTAAAATGCCATTTTTAGGATGCATTAAGGGCGTGCACGTGTAGATGTGCCCTTAATGTGCCTTAAAAATGGCAATTTTAGGTTAAGACCACTTAAAAGAGGTACATGTAGACATGCCCAGTGTGTTAGCCAAGAATCCTGGCCATCATATACACAAGAAAAGATTCAGTTTTCTCTAGTGCCCCCACACATCTTCCCTTCTTGGCTGTCCACTGGGCCAACTTCAGCGGGCCACAGAGTTAGTCACTTTTCTGTGAAGAAATGCTGTCTCAAACCATCTCTGTCTGACAGGCCACCTAGAATCTAGGTCTCTCACTCCCTGGGCCAGTACCCTAACCACTTTTGTCCTCTTTGCTCAGTCAGTTGCCACTTATGTTTTTTCTGTGACTTACATTTCTAGGACTTACCCAGAGTTTACTCCACCTGGGTGGAATAGGACTGCAATAGAGTACAGGTACCCAGAGAGGTTCCATCCTCTCAGTCAGAGGGGGTTTGAACATACATCTTCCACCTCCCAGCAACGTGCCCTATCCACCTGCCCTAGACCGGGTCAAGGGCACCCTCTACGCTTCCTGTTGAAATTGGCCCACTAGGCACCATATTCAGGACACACACATGCAGGCACATGCAGTTTGTGGCGCCACAAACCTCTTTGTGGTCCCACAAACTGCACATGGGGAATGTTAAAACATGCCCCACACTGCAAATTTGCAGTGCAGGGCCAAAATCCTGGTAGCAAAAAAAAAAAAGCACCAGGAAACAAAGTGCCATGGAACATGTGACAAGAGCATGTGCCAGAAGACACAGAGGCTTGGTCCTCCAGTGAGATGCTCTGGCTGCTGGTCAGTGTCTCCACTCCTTCAGTTGTGCCCCTGCTCCTCCAGCATGATGGCAGCTGGCAGGAGCCAGGCAAGGGCAGTTTGATGGAAGTGGGACAATTTGTCCCTCGCCAAAGCACATGTGTAGGGACATGTGCTGTGGCAAAAAATAGCAGCATAAATTTGTGTCACTACTATTTTTGCCACTGTAAGCACATGTCCCTGTACGTGGGGGCCCACACAGTGAGTTTCTATCTCAGTGACTAAACATGTCACTTATGGGTGTATCCAGATGAGCATGCATGTGTGGTATGCAGTGCCACAAACCACACACATTGCACATGTAGGTGTTCACTGATTTGCAGTGCAGGTTTTTTTTTGGCATCGGGAGATCCCGGTGTCAACAAACCTGCACCTGCAAAAAGTGGGTTGTAGCACATGGCAGCAGCATGCGCCACCTGAAACTGGAGCCTGGCTAGTTGGAGTCATGCTCTATCTGCTGGCTAGTCTCCGCATGATGGATTGCCACTGCTGGAGCCCTGAGAAGCCACCAAGTAAGACTGCTGGGGCCAGGTAGCTCCTGGCCCTAGCCTCTTCTAGCCTACCAGAGGGAGCATGCACAAGTGTGCCTCTGGGACAAGTAGCAGAGGCACAACTATGTGCTGCTGCTATTTGTCTCTGGGGAAACGCATATGCATGCTTGTCTGGATGTGTCCTGTGGGACTAACATTAGCTGCCAAAGTGCTACTTACCTGCCAAAAGGGAAGTTGGATTTGGGTCAAACTCTGTTTTAAAACTCCATTTGCACATCAACAGCAATGGAATCAGCGGACCTGTTTAAAACATGGTCAAAAGACTCCATGGATATAAATCACTTCAACTCCATTGTTGTCAGAGGAGCTAATCTGACTTCCATTAGTTTAGTAGCTTGCCCTTGGTTTCCAACACAATCAGTCCAGGACTTTTCATTAGCACTGAGCAAAGAAATTCTATTATAAAAAGAGTAGCTATTAGATCACACATCTCAGGAAAGCCATCTTTGCTGCCATCTCATTGCTCCCATGAATTTTCAAAAGTGATAAACTTCAAGGCTAAACAATGACTATTTGATTACCTAAAGGCTTGTATTTTAGTGTCAGGCTTGTGTGCAAACATTTGCCAGTAATTGTAGGAAATAGGAGTGGTGTGTCAAGGCTACAGAATTAGGTACACGTGATTTACACTTCAAAGAACTCATAACAAACACTGACCCGGGCATTTTGATCTGCTATCATGCATGTTGGTGTAAATCAGGAGTACTTCGCTGAAGTCAATGGAATTGTAGTAGGGAATGAATGGTTAAAAAATGAGAACACCATTAAGCCCATTAAGACATGTTTGTTCTAGCAGATATCTTAGGAGGAACTGTTCCTGACTTGAATCAAGCCTCATTTCCTAAGAACTCGTGCTGTAGGAGACCCTATTTCTTAGTATGATGCTTTTTCTTCAGAGCAGTGTGACTACATACAGAGCTCTGTACTAGGACTCAGGAGATGTGATTCCCACTCCTGGCTCTGCCACTAGCCTTCCGGGTGATCTTGGGCAAGTCACTTCATTTCTTTATGCCTCGGTTTCCCAATCCATAAATTAAGAATAATGGCATTGGCTATCTGTGTAGAGAGCATGCAGATTTATTGGTGGAAAGCATAAAAGCTAGTTTTTGTTGTTGTTAATGATTGGGCCCACCTTCCAGCAAGCCATATGTATTAGGGTACTAGATCTACAACATGAGATCATCTGGGCCCTACTTGAGTAAGGGATTTGACATGTGTATAACTTAAAACATGAGTGGTTCTACTGGATTCCATCTCAGTGGAGTCAATGGAGTTATGGATATAAAACAGATGTGAAAATCAGGCCTAAGAACTATATTTAAGGGGGATGCCTTAATAATTTGAGCAGCTGGAGTACCTGGAACAACAGTTTCACATTTCAGATAGGACTGACACAGCCTTTAGCCTTCCAAGGTACTTGACAGGAATACAGGCACACAGTTTACGTTGCATGCAGCTTTGGATGAGTTATTCAGTACTACAGTCCCACGTGCCCTCTGCAAATATAAAAGGTTCCATGAGACGTTTGGTAAAGTTCTGTAAAGTTGTTTGTTTGACCTGATCTTTTTGGTTTCACACTGTTGTTTGCTGAACTGCAGCTCTCCATCATAGACATGGCTGCATTTCACAACTGATGCGTGTACAGATTGCTTGTGAGATGAAAGGTGCTAATTAAATGTAGGATATTATTAATTAGGTTTATAGCTTAAGGTCTGGGGAATCTGGCTGTCTCTTATCATCAAATGAAGGATCAGGGAAGGTGTGTATCAGAATTTCTTAATGCTATTATGCCTTTTTCTACAGTGATTTGCTGGGCCTGACACTTGTTTTCTGTGATTCCTAGAGACACAAAGGGACAGATGCTTCAGACAAATCAGAGCTAGAATTCTCAAAATCTTTCTGTTATAATGAAAAGGTTTAAACAAATTCTATATAAATTATTTCTTACTCAGGTGATTCATAATATGTACTTTGCTTCATCTCCTTAAATGAGGCAGAGAAAGCCTGATTTACCCTTTTCACTTCCAATAAAAGGAGTGCCCCTCGCATCACCTCAGTTGTGCCTGGTGATACAGCAAAATACGGGAAATTTGGATTTCTGGATTTTATTTGTAGTTTACTGAGTAGAATTATTCACTTAATTTCTGTGGACCTCAGTTTATGAACTGTACAGTGATATTGGCTGTGTCTACACAAGATGCTTACTGCACAGGAGCTGGTTACTACTGCGCAGTAGCTCATTAGTACTGTGCAGTAGTGTTGCAGGGCACAAACTGTGACGTGATGCTACTGTGCAGTAGTAACAAGCTACTGTGCAGTCAGCATCACTCAGAAGCAGTGCGGGGATGCTACTGTGCAGTAATGCTGCTTACTACACAGTCATTTAGTACTTGGTTATGCCAGTACTGAATGAGTGCATAGTAACAACTGGGGAGGTCTCTGGAAGTGAGGAAGCCTGAATTTCCCTCCTTCCAGAGACAAGTCCCAGAGATCGTCAGGGGTACATCTCTGGAGCTGGGGAACCCTGACTTTCTGTACTTCTAGAGATGAACTTGGAGATCCCAGAGGCATGTTTTTGGAAGCATGAAAAGCTGGGCAAGTGTTCTCAGAGCAGCTGGAGAGTGCATACAGCTCTGAGCTGCCCTCACTCTCCTGCCATACAGTGAATAGATATCTGTTGCAATAAAGCATCATAAATTATTATTATTTTTGTTTTAGCCTCAAATTTGGGTATTTGAGGTGCAAAAAAGGGTATGGATGTCTATTTGCTTTTGCTTTGTGCTGTTGTAAAAAGGTGATGAAAGATGACATCTGTTTCCACCTTTTCATCCTTAGATGAACGATACTGTGCAAAATCAAATAATTTTTTGGGGAGATGGTATTTTTCCTCAAGCTACTCCTCTATAATTTTCTCCCAGAGTGTTCTTATGATGTTATCACCCAGTGCTGGCTGCTGTCTCAAGTTCCACTGAAGTATTTCTTCTTTCCTTTCAGAAACAAACTCATGGCTCAGAAGGGAGCTGAGGAGACCAATAAAAAGGATGGATACATCACAGAAATGCTTTGAAAACATCATGCTGATATTGTGGCTTCTTTTGCCAGAATGCTCTTAAACACTGCAAATTAGATGTGACATTTTATTTAAAACCCAAGGTGCCATAAAAGACAAATACCTTGTTACAGTAATGGTGATTAAATAAAAAGGGCATGTCTTTTGAAAGAAAGATTTTTAAAGTTAATACTGGGGTCTTTTGAGAATTGTTCATAGGCTTTGCTTTGTGGTGACATGGAGGTCTCAAGCCCCATTAACTAGATGGGGGAAGTGAGATGAAGGACTCAATCAGGAGGCTTCACTCACTGGGCTATCAGTTTTAAGACAGCGGGGACATCTACATGTACCCCTATGGTGCCACTGTTACTGTGCCATCATTTAGTACTTCCTTTTGGAGGTACTAAACGATGGCGCAGTAATAGCCTGCACTGCGCTGTGCTGGTGGTTCATGGTTATTTTTAGCCACTATGTCACTCTAGCAACTCATTATAATGGGGGAGCATGTTGCTATGTCAATGTAGCTGCAGCGTCACAGTTTGTGCCCACTGAAGCTATGTCACCATAGCATGTTGCTACAGTGAGGTAGCGTCTTGTGTACATGGCCAGCCCGTCTCATTATTTACATCTTTCATTGCAAGCGCATGCGTAGAAGCAAAACGAATGTTATGGGAAAGAATGGAGTGGAAACTGAGATGGCAAACTCTGGCATATACATCACTACTGCAACTATATTCCAAATGAAGCCAGAATTGTTTAAAAATCAACCACCATGACTATGAACAAACATTGAATTTGTCCTGGGAGAAAACATTTTCTCCCAGGACAAAGTGTGATCATTCAGATATCCATATAGTTTGTCTTAGGAGAAATCCTGAAAAGGTTCATGGGGTAAGAAGTGCCAACAGTTTGCCCTGAAACATAACATTTGAATGGGTTTTCCAGGATTGAGTCACTGGATCAATGGTAGAAAAGCAGCAGTGCATTCAGCTGCTTACTAAACCCTGACTGGAAGGGCAATGTACGTACATGACAATCCTGCAACTTTTCTGTTCTGGAAAAAACACAGGCACACCTGGCCCTGGGACAAATGTGATGTCTGTTTCTAGCCTGTGGTGGATAGGATGAACTGGATTTGCTTATGCTTCTAGTTATACCTGAACTGAAGTGTTAGCCTTTAAGGTACCACCCTGCCCTGCCTTCTATGCTGAAGTGATTTTGCTAGATTTAGCAAAATGAGGATGGGGATACAGGACAAAATTACTACAGAGAAATTTTCCCCTGATTTTGTGCCATAATAAATTTAATCTGTCATAAGGAGACACACTTGCCCTGCCCACAGGAGGTGAGATTACAGTGCCTGACTACTTTTTGGTGTGGGAACTGAACAGTTAGCTTGGGATAAAACTGACTTAGGGACTAGACATATGACTAGTTAACTGGTGAAACTTACATTGGTGAATCATTTCTCAGAACTTTGTGAGCATTCACTTTACTCATCATCAGTGTATTGATTCGCATTGCTGGAAGGCTGTGTTATGTTTCTGTTCCTCTTTCAGTATGGGATGAGGCTAGTTTACCCTGTGTGGTTATTGTATTGTACATCCACACCCAAAATAGAGGCAGGTGGGTCACTTGGGTAGGAGACCTACAAGGGAATCCTAGGATTGGGTAGAAATTGGCATGTTGGCTGGTAAATAGGTAGCGACCTTCTTAATGAACAGCAAATGCATAAGTCGAAATGTTGGCACCCTGAGTGGCATGGAGTGGGGTGGGGAGAGGACTGAGTGCTTATAGGAGCTGTGGGGCCAGCACAGGATCCCTGGGAGCTGCCTTTTTGATGTAGCCTCTAAATTGGCACCTGGGTCTGGAGCCCTGCTTGTCTACCCCAAGTTATGCTACTGGTTAGCAGACTGTAACAATGCCGTAGCCAGTTATTAGTGACTGCTGAGGAACTGGAAGTGCCATCTGTCAAATGGGAAATGAAAATGAGACTGTGATTACTTGGCATCGTTAAGGATCAAATTTAACTTTTTTATATGGTGGTAGGTATAACTCCAATATTATTGTCAACATGAAAGCTGGTTAATTACATTCTCTTCCTATCTAAAAGTCCCCCCTGTTGTTTCAAATACAAATGTTCCTCTTTGCTTTTCATCCTAAAATACTCCATTCCCTAATGTATAATGTTATTTGTGCAAATTGCCTGAGGCAGCTGCATTCAGTGATGGATATGCAATTCTTATACGCACAGCACACAGCTACATATGAAATGAATGTGACACAATACACTCCAGCACATATTGTGTCAGAGTTTATTGTTCCTGGGCACCGTGTTTACATGTGCACCAGTATGTTCAGCCATGTCGGAGTAGCCATGGCTGGCAGGGAGTCCGGGGGTTCAGCCTGCCAACCTGGGGCTGCTCCAAGCTGGCTTAATGTTTTGTGGAGGGGCTGGCTGGGGCATGAGGGTGTTTCAGTGTGGAACTACCCAGCAGACAACCCCCACATTGAAGCACCCAGTTAGCATGGAGCCAGCCCTGTTGGCATGTACAAGTGTACTGCTGAGCACTACAGAACACCGCCGTAGGATAGTACTTGTGTTTACAGGTACTAACCTAGGGTCGAGTTATTTAGTTTACTGTGGTCTATATGGGGCACATGTATAGACACTGAGACTTTACTGAGGAGCTAATTAGGCAGCTCCACAGTAAATGTCTTGTGTAGATTTACTCCATCTGAGGATATGGCCAACAACTTTTTAGAGTGCTTTGGGAACCTTTAAGGTAAAACGTTTCCATTTTCAAGGCCTTCATTAAAACTTACTTTTTCCAAAATGTGTTTAAATTCTGATTCCCTCTTTCCCCACAGAAATGTGCTAGTTATTCTAGTGCAGTTGTGTTTAACCCATCCAGTCCTAAGGAGCTGGCCTGAGGCCAGCCCATGGGCCTGATTCAACATGTGGGGTCAGTTCAGGTGCCTCATCCAGCACGAGGTCAAGTTGGGGTGTAATCCAATATGGGGGACTGCCCCCCCCCATGCTGGCCTGACTCTGCTCCAGATGTGGCCATAGACTGAGTCCATGTTCTGGATCCTTCCAAAGACCAACACTGCTTGCTGGATCTGGCTGAGCACTGACCCACATGACAGCACAATCGAGTGCTCAGGGCCATGTTCTCTGACCTGTGGGACTCCCCAGAGGCATTGCAGGGCAGCTCCACACCTGAGGCAGGCATAATACGCAGAGCAATGCCTGCTTCCACTATGCCAATGGTGGCAGCATGCTCAGCCATCTCTGCCACAGTAGCTGTTTTTGCATCTTCCCTCAGTTGTGGTACTGTGGCTCCCTGTAGATCCAGAACCTAGGTAACAGGGACAATTAACCCTGCCACTGCTTCCCTGCTGCCAAATTTCTGGCTGTGTAGGGAGTGCCACATGGTTCTAAGTGTTGGATCCAGCCTGTGGGACCACTGTTCAGCTGTTCTGATTTTTGCCAGCTCTGAAGTAGTTATCTATTGTCTGTATGCAATCAGCGTAGACCAGAGTGTAAAATCTTCAGAGTAGGGATCTTGTCTCCTTACCGATCTGTGAAATAATTGACACACTTGTCCCAGCCACCTGCGGAGGGTTC
Organism: Alligator sinensis; assembly: GCF_000455745.1. Lineage (NCBI taxonomy): Eukaryota > Metazoa > Chordata > Crocodylia > Alligatoridae > Alligator > Alligator sinensis. The sequence goes on along the minus strand of NW_005842457.1, from coordinate 567,963 downwards.
GGGATTGAGAGTATGGTCAAGGGTAGAAAGATAAGAAAGGTTTATTGACTTAACAAAAACACAACTACGCGTAGTAACAAAAAAACAATGACAGACAAAAGCAATTCGCATCGGCAACTTATTGGCAGTCCCCTCTGATGCCTGATACACAGCAAGCTTCTCTTTCCCCAAAGTTCAGCCAAGTCAGGTGTCCCTGAATGACACTGTCCAAAGGGGTACTGGGAAGGACCCTGGAATGCAGTCCTTGGGCTCCTCGAGGTCCACGGGCCCACTGATCCAGGCAACAGCTAACTAATCCTTTTCACAGAGCTGTATCTCCCTTCTGAATGGTTTCCAGATATTCCAGCCAATTTAAAGCTTCTGAATGGTTTTGATAACGAACGACCACTCAGATTCCTTTTACTTCAACTGTCCTTAGACTGACCAGTTAGCAGTACAAGCCTTGCATTCCTTTGATAAGGTAATTTTAACTATGCCACAGGGCCTTACTACTTCAAGGCTTTGCTAAATTTACTAGGCCTTACTTTATACAAGGCCTCACTACATCTTAGACTTTAATTAGGTTTTTAGCAACAACATATAGCTTAATATCTAAAGAAACACAGAAAAACACTTGGTTTAATCTTCATAGGGCCTTCAGCAAGCACCTTTATCACACAGACATAATATCAGCAGTCACACTCCACACGTTGCTTGCTGAAGCACTATGATAACTACAATTAAAATGCTAAAGCCACACGTGCTACATCGGGTAATGGGGATAGCAAGCACCTTTATCACACAGACATAATATCAGCAGTCACACTCCACACGTTGCTTGCTGAAGCACTATGATAACTACAATTAAAATGCTAAAGCCACACGTGCTACATCGGGTAATGGGGATGGATCTATAAATTTAACTTGCATAGCATGAACAGATTTACAACAACAACGATTAAAACACCATTTAGCTGTTGCCACTAGGGCAATGCAGAATACTATGATGCTCAGGATGGTTAGCCATGTAGTTGAGGTGACACTTGGTGACACATAAATAGTACAGATTACATCATACCATTTACAAAGCCTGGGCATGTTGACAGCTAGACTGATGATTCATCCACCCTCTCGAGCAAGGAGAGCCAACTGAGTGCCTTGCCGAACCTTTGCCTCAAGGCTTTGCAGCTTATTTTTTACTTTATTTCAGTTTTCTAACTGTTGCATGTTTACATCTGATACCCATGAAGTAGGTATCGTAAAGTTGAGAGATATAGTCTTAGAGGAAATTTCTGGCCATTTTAGGGTGATAGTACGGTTACTCAATTGCAGTAGAGCAATGGCTCCACTTTAGCTTCTAAGCAACACGAATTGCAAAAAGTTCAGGTGGTACCATTCCACCATGCCTCTGTGTAGGTATGATTCACAAACCATTTAATTACTTTGTTCCAACCTGTAATACGCTCTCCTACCTGGTGGGCCTCACACCATCATTGGAGAGTGTTGTCAGCCATAGGGATGGAAGGGGGCAGATTCTCCCATAAACACAGTGGCTTGAGAGGCTGAACAGATGCCGAATGCACTATTGGGGACACAGACTCAGGGGCGTTGAGCTCAATGGGGTTCCCCTCAGGAAGTATGTAACAACAAATTTCCAAATGAGCAGAGCTACAACAACCACTTCCCCTCCCACAGTTAGCCATTCCAGCCTTCAGGTAGGGAATGAACCCAAGATAATAACTGGTGCCACAGGTGCACTGACAGTTACCACCTTGCCAGTCAACTATCCTGTTTCTTCTACTCAGAGACCAGGACTTCACTTGCTCCAGGGTGGCAGGTTTCTTCCAGTATAGATACTGCAGCTGGACCACGTGAAGGCCATCTGAACGCATTTTTGGGGGATGCTCTTCAGGGTCAGGCCACTCTTTGAGGTCTTCAGGAGCAAGTTCATTAATATCTGGGTAATAAGAAGGATAGTAGACATGCCCTACTCAGGAAACACAACAAGACATTAATAAAAAGAGTACATTCATAACAGTTCACCACTTCATGATGCCAGTTGATTTAGACCGACCGGTGACAGAGCAGGACTTGTCTTTAGTGGCAGGTTTAATTAGAAATGGCTGAACTTGCGGACAGATCTAATCTGTAGGAACAAGACAACAAGGAGCTTGGCTCTTGTTAGATAAATTTGACTTAAATACCCACCATGTATTATGCATACCTTTTGCTAATAGTGTTCCCTCTCATTTATTTCCTTGAGGATGCTTCACTACTACCCAATCTCCTGCCTGGAGCTTTCCCGGGTCATCACCCCTAGGTCGCTCTACTGCCGGCTCGCAGGGATCACCCAATCCAAAAGCCTGCTGCACAGGGCTACCTCCTGGATGGGGTCAGTTATTGGCCCAATTGATAGCTCGATCCAAGTGCAAGTCCCAGTCTTTAAGAGCCAGGTCAGCGGCTACCCGCAAATTGCATTTGAGGATGCCATTGGCTTGCTTTACCAATTTGTTAGACTCTGCGGATGGTGTGGGCTTTGATATGTCAATAACATGCTATGTTTTGCGGTCCAGTCATATACAAGATGATTGCGGAAGTGAGGGCCGTTATCGCTCTGTAGTTCTATAGGTGGTGGATACACAGCTAGCAGAGTTTCCAGTGCTGCACAAGTGTCCTGGGCTGTAGCTCTTGCTGAGGCGCAGGCAAATGTCATTCCTGTGATAACTTCCACATCCACAAACACATATTGTCGCTTTCAGGAAGTCCAAGGGAGGGGGCCTATGAAATCACATTGCCATACCTGCCACGCTACCTTTCCTTCACATAATGACAATGGGACAGTCGGGCAGGGTTTTAATCGCATTTTTACCTCATTGCAAGTGATGCATGCGTCGACTATTTCTTGTGCTTCTTTCTTAGTTACATGAATGCCCCAAGATGCGGCCAGTTGGGCGGTTCCATCACGCCCGGGGTGTCCATGTTGTCGATGTAGCCATTCTGCGGCTCGTTCCCCAGGTGTACAGTGGGAGGAGGAATTGGGTAACAATGGACTAGCCGCTTTATCTTTTTCTTCAACATACAAGGTTTCAGCGCTCTCCTCTCTTGTTAGCTGATCAACTCGTCTACTCCACTTTGCCTCTGGGCCTTCTGCCTTATTTCCATATGCTGCACTTACATGTCGGATGTGTAGAGGAAGTTTATTTTGGGCTAATTCCCATAAGGCTTTCCACTCTTCGTGGCTCCAAATGTCTTGTCCTCATCTTTTAAAGTCCTCTTTATTCCATAGGGGTAGCCATTTAGTACATCCTTCTACTACCATCCAGGAGTTGCTATAAATATAGATGGGCCTTCTAGGACATGGACCTTCTATTAATTCCCACATAGCCACACCGAGCACTGCTTGGAGCTCGGCATACTGTGCACTTTTTCCGAGGCCGTGTGATACTGTTTGCTTGCCATCTCGAATCCTCAAGGCGGCTGCTCTCCAGGTACGACCTCAAGCAGACCCATCTGTAAACCAGACTTCAACATCGGCTGAGGTCTCCATTTCAGGTGAGAAAGGAGGTGCTTCTTTGATGGGTGAAGGTTCACT
>NW_005842457.1:545412-564031 GCF_000455745.1 Alligator sinensis | reverse complement strand
CTGCCACAGGCTCCAGTGTGGTCCTCCTTCCAAGACACCTATATGGAACCAAAGCTCTCCTTCGGGACGTCGTGCTGCTAGAGAGGCATGAACAGTTACTGCTTCTTTAAGGGCTTGTAAGGCATATTTATGCTCAGGACCCCATACCCATTTAGTTCTCATTTTACATAGATTATACAAGGGACAAGCCAATACGCTAAGCTCAGGAACATGCATACGCCAAAAATCTAGTGCTCCCAATTGGGCTTGCAGTTCTTTTACATTAGTGGGAGTCGAGGTCTCTACTATATTTTGCAGCTCCTCAGCTGGTATTGTGGGCCCCCCATTCTGCCATTCTATTCCTAGAAATTCACACTGGGGCCCGACCTCTTGGATTTTTTGTTCAGACAGTGTGAATCCAAAGGTAAGCACTTTCTCTTTCAATGACTGAAAGGCCTTGATGGCAGCCTCTCTGTCTTGACCACCTACCATGACATCATCTATGTACTGCCACATGCGTACGTCAGGGTACTTTTCTTGAACTTCATGAACTGTTGTAGCTAAAACTCCATGAGCCAGGGTGGGGCTGTGTATCCATCCCTGGGGCAACACAGTGTAGGTATACTGCTGCCCTATCTACGTAAATGCAAATACTGGCCAGTGGCTCTCCTGGATGGGAATAGCAAAAAACATGTCTTTGATATCAACGGATCCCATCCACACGGGTCCATAACATCGGATGCTTTCTGTCAAGGCTGGTAGTGATGGGACAGCAGCTGTTCAGGGGTCAGTATTAGCATTCAAAGCTTGAAAGTCAATAGTCAACCACCACCCTCCATTTGGGTTACGCACTGGCCACACTGGATTGCTATGCAGGGAGTGGGTTCATATAATAGTCCCATCTTCTAACTGCTGACTTATGATACACTGAATAGGTTGGGTGGCCTCAGGGGGAGTTCAGTACTGGGGTCTGTGTACTCCTTTCATGGGAGGCAGGCTTAGTGGGATCATGCTACATCGAGTTACAGCTGTTATAGCTGTTTCTTCTGTTGCTTGGTGAGGCACTGCGCACCCAAACTGCCAGTTCTCTTGTTCAAGGGCAAACTGCTGTCCTCTTAGTACATTAAGTCCCAGTAAGCTTGGTCCCCCTTTAAGTATTACTGTGGCCGCTGTTACCTTAGAGCCATTAGGTAAGGCAAAGTTTGCTTGAACTAGATGTCCTGGTTGTCTGGTGCCTCCGACTCCAATTACTTGATAAGGGGTTCCTTTCTCCCCCTTCCAATCTGTGGAATCTAGAGTACAAATCTGGGCACCAGTGTCTAATAGCATATCAATTGACCTTTTATTTTTACCTAATTGAATTTGTACAGGTATCCGAATTAAGGGGCCAATATTAACTTTAGATACTGGTCCCCGGCTTGCTACTACCCCCATTGTGGCTCCTTTCTTTGGGGTTTGGGCTGGCCAGACTCCTTAGGCCATGTGATCAGGCTGGGTAAAAGCTGGCGGCTCCGTATGTGCATGGGAAAATGTTGACAGTTTTGCTCTCAGGGCAGAGAATCTTTCCGGTGACACTGTTGGTGGCACAAAAGGCTTTGCTTTTGGTTTTGCCCTTTTGGTACAGTGTTTAGCTCCTAGCCCTTGCAAGACATTGATGGGCAGTCTATTGATGTTCACTTCATTGAAACAGGCAGCTAACAAGTCTTTCCACATTTTTGCTTGCAGAGTCTTTGGCCAGCCTTTCCCAGCTTTTCTCAACAATTTGGGGGGGTTAGGGGGTTTATCTTTCACTGAGGCCACTGCCATGGCCTTGGCAGTTTTCATCGGCTTGGTAAGCCTTGGCTTCTGCAAAATGGGTAGAAGCTGCACTAATTGCTGGATCGCATCTCTTATCAGGTGATTCACTGCATCTGGCTCCAAGGCCAACAAGGCCGAGGTGCACTCTGTTGGTGGTTGCCAGCAAAACCTCCTCCACAGCAGTGCTGTCACAACTTCTGCATATGGCATGTGAGTCCAAACTGCTGTACGAATGATTTTAGTTAGTGATAAGAGATACAAGCAGCAGACAGCCTCTTTTAAATTGCCCCATGCCCAAGAGGCAGGGTTAAACTTCTTCTATATTACCATAACTGGCTGCAGTGGCTTTGGGGGCAGCAGAAAACAAAGTAACATTTTCATCACTTCTTGCAAACTGATTTAACTGGAGCTCAGGGCACAGAACCATTTGGGCTGCTTTGGCTCTATTCACTGAAATTGCAAATACCCCTTCACTATACATTTGAACTAGACAGACTATTACTGGTTCTCCTGGCTTGAATTCATGCTGCTTTTGAATATTTTTAATCTTCACACAGGTAAAGGAATGCAGCTCTGTTCGGGGATTCTCTCCTTGTGGCCTTGAATGAGTTATCACCATGGGAAAAACTTGGCTGAGTTTCTCCCTCGGGGCGGGGAAGGCCTGGCTAGGTTTATCCCTCTAGGCAGGAACATACGGGGGTGTTTCAGCACCAGGCTCGTCATAAATCTCCTCCTCTCCATCAATCTCTTCCCTTTGATCTTCCCAGAGCTTAATTTTTGGTTTATCTCTATACAGACACTTGTGGGAGGATCGCTTCATAGCCTGTGCTAACTGCACTTTCTTTTGGAGGGGAGCAGCCACGCGCGGGACCATAATTTTTCCTTTCTTCTGTTTTAATGTTTCCAAGCAGCTCTGCATAGCTCTCATGGCCTTGCACGCCATGCTGTTGGAATTTTTCACATCTTTTAACTCCTTACTCAGCCAGGTGACTTCTTCCTGGAGCTGGGCATTCTCTTAGGCCCCTAACTGCAGGCATGTTGCCAGCAGCCATGACAGGCACCCCTTCTCGGGCTTACCCCAGGCAGCAGCAGCAAACCTAGTCCAATGATCAGGTACGGCCATCACCTCCTTAAGCAAAACTACTAACGGGGCCCACGCAACTCCCTCCATTCCGACCTTTCTCTCTGGACCAGAGCCTCTCAATCCTGTTTGTGATGCCAATTTATGTCCCAGCCACCTGCAGAGGGTTCGGGATTGAGAGTATGGTCGGGGGTAGAAAGGTAAGAAAGGTTTATTGACTTAACAAAAACGCAACTAGGCTTAGTAACAAAACAAACAATGACAGACAAAAGCAATTCACGTCGGCAACTTATCGGCAGTCCCCTCTGATGCCCGATACACAGCAAGCTTCTTTCCACAAAGTTCAGTGAAGTCAGGTGTCCCTGAATGACACTGTCCAAAGGGGTACTGGGAAGGACCCTGGAATGCAGTCCTTGGGTTCCTCGAGGTCCATGGGCCCACTGATCCAGGCAACAGCTAACTAATCCTTTTCACAGAGCTGTATCTCCCTTCTGAATGGTTTCCAGATATTCCAGCCAATTTAAAGCTTCTGAATGGTTTTGATAACGAATGACCACTTAGATTTCTTTTACTTCAACTGTCCTTAGACTGACCAATAACACTACAAATCTTGCATTCCTTTGATAAGGTAATTTTAACTATGCCACAGGGCCTTACTACTTCAAGGCTTTGCTAAATTTACTAGGCCTTACTTTATACAAGGCCTCACTACATCTTAGACTTTAATTAGGTTTTTAGCAACAACATATAGCTTAATATCTAAAGAAACACAGAAAAACACTTGGTTTAATCTTCATAGGGCCTTCAGCAAGCACCGTTATCACACAGACATAATTTCAGCAGTCACAACACTTTCCCTGCTATTACAATCATGATTATTATTTGCTTGAGTGGAAAGCAAGACTCAAAAAGAGCACATGGATGAGAGGAAGGAAATAGGTGTCCTAACCTCGTACTTAAAAACACCAAGACCACCAGTAGGAGAATCAGACTTGCTAAACTGATAGTAAGAAAAATGAAGATGTGCCTTAATGACCATGGTGACCCCCAGCTGCTATGAGCACACTTGACCAGCAAGTTATGGCTGCGGTTGCTGCAATTGCTGTTATCACAAAGCCATTAAATAAAGGATGCATTGCTGCCAATTTAATGGCAACCAAAGATATTTCTTTCTGGTGCTGTCAAATCCTGAAAGGAGAGCATGCAGAGGAGTATCCTCAGCATCTAGGGATCCCTGTGCCTTCTGGAGCAGCATTCAGCCACAGATAGTCCAGCATGGTAAGACTGCCTACTGCAGAGGTGGGCAATTATCTGGGCCCACAGGCCACATAGTGAGTTTTGCTGAATTCTCATGGGCCGGGTCAACAGCTCTCCCCCCACACAACAGCTCACCAAAATTCCTTATGTGGGATGGGTGGGCAGGAAGTGGTGTTTGGGAGTGGGATGGGTGGCAAGGCCAGGATCAAGGAGAAGGGTTGCAGGGCAGTGACAGTGTGGGTCTAGGGTCCAGGGTCCAGGGCTGAGCTGCAATCCACTGCCTGCATGATCCAATGGGTATAGATTCTGCAGCTGGGCAGAGGGGGGAAGGGAGCAGATTTTGGCTTTGCCCCTGGCCCTGGCCCCATGCTGTCACTGCCCCATGATCCCAGACCTGGCCCTAAATGCAGCTCCCTGTCTACCTGTGGTCCCATCCCATCTGCAGTAGAGATCCCGGGATTGTGGGCAGTGACAGTGTGGGGCTGAGGCACAGCCATGATCTGGTCCCCACACATTCATGCCTGCAGAACTGGTGCCTGCTGCAGGGGCATGTGGTCAATGGATCACAGGTCTGTCTAAGGTCCCAACTCCATGCTGTCACTGCGCCATGATCCTGGGTTCTCCCTGGCCCAACCCACCCATCTCGCTCCTGGATGCTGCTCCCCACCCACCCACAGCCCCATCCCAGCTTCCTGGCTAAGCTCCCTGCTCAAGCTGTCTGCCCACGTGGGTCTCACCCCAATGGTGGGTGTAGGGCAGATGGGTTGGGGTTTCCAGGCGGTGGGGCCGGGGTCAGTGGTGGTGGAAGCTGTAAGGAGCCGCTGCTGCTGGGGATGTTGGGAAGTGAGTCTGGTTGCTGCACTGCCCCAGCTCCACTGTGTGCTTGGGGCAGTTGGACAGGCCACATGCACCATGGCCAGTAGGGCTATGTGAGATTTCACTGGCCATTTTGTTTCAACACTGTTTTGACTAATTTCGAGGTCAAAACAGCAAAATCCAAGCGAAACAAAGGGTGTCAAAATAGCCTTGAAATAAAATGAGGCTAGTCAAAACATTTTGAAAGTTGAAATGTTTTGATCATAGTACTGGGGATGGGAAGTCAGTTCAGCTGGGCTGACTTCCCATCCCCGGCGCAAGATCCAGCACTAGATCGTGCCGGGGGTGGGAAGTCAGCTTAGCTGGGCTGACTTCTGGCCCCAGGCTGGGGTTGAGAACTCAGCCCAGGTGGGCTGAGTTCCTTTCTCCAGCCCCAAGGTTGGGCGAAATGTAGAAACAGCATTAAAATAGCCTCACTGTTTCAATGAAGCGAAACAGTGAGGCTGTTTCGACTCAGAATGAAATTTGATACAAAACGCTCTTCTGTTCAGACCTCGAAACTGAAGTTGGAATTGGAATAATGCCGTTTTGTACAGCCCTAATGGCCAGGGCTGCCCTCCATGCCTGGGCTGGGTAGGACCAAGGGATTTGCTTTGGGCAGGACAAAATCCCTTGGAGGGCCAGATCTGGCCCATGGGCCATATTTTGTCCACCCCCGGCTTACTGGATTAAGAATTAAGAAACCAAGCAGATGAACCTTTCCTTCATGAAAGGCCAATTATCAGTGAGAAATTTGTTGATGAAGTTATAAAAAAGCTGCAAAAAATGGGAAGTGTTTAGGCTGAATGAGGTTCACAACTAGTGGTGTAAATATCTGAAGTTAATTTTTCCTGTGTTGGCATGACAACACTGTGATGTTCTGGAAGGTAAACAAATGTTGCCACCATTCATGATGTAAGGCACATTATGAAGCCAAACTCATCAGACATAAACAACCCAAATGATTTTAATCTTAGGATGTGCATTGTTCAAAAAATGTTTCATCATTTGATCACAAACAATATCTGGACACTAGAATATAATTACAAGCAGGGCTTAAGAGGATATAAGATAATGCTGTTGACTGACTATGTAGTTTTAAATCAGATAAACAGGAGGCAAAGGAATCTGTCACTGTGGTAGGCAACACAAATTCATTCAATTCATTCCCTCACTTCTGGATTAGCAGAGAGCTCAGGTTATGCAAAGTGCATGAGAATTTAATGACTGCTTTTTGTGCATTAGAGCAACCTGGAAATGGATTCTTTTTTACCTATCGGGCACATGTGTGGACTTAAGTATCTAAATATGATTATATTCTACCCATGCCTGAGTCCCTTAAAATAAGGTGGGTAGATCGTCCTCCTCGTTGCTCTTTTGTGACTCACTCATAAGGGTAAGATGATAATGTAGTAGAGCTGAACTTGCCTGTGAAGGCTGAGGTGAAAAAGGCATTGAATACTTCAACCTTTTCCATCTCATCTGGTGCTGGGTTGCCTCCCTCATTTAGTAAGAGACTCACACTTTCCCTGATATTCCTCTTGTTGCTGACATACTTGTAGAAACCCTTCTTGCTACCCTTCATCCCTTGCTAGTTGCAACTCCAATCATGCTTTGGCCTTCCTGATTTCATCCCTGCATGCTCAAGCATGGTGATTTTTCTAACCCTGAGTTGGGGGGCAAGTCTCTCTACCTAGGAATCTCTGGCTTTGGTCCCAGAAGAAGCATTGGCACACCTCAGTCAAAGTCCCCAGCCTTGGCTGTAGCCAACACTGAATGCCTCTGCAGAAGGCTTAAAAACACACTGACACATGTAGCAGAAAGGGTGGGGGAGTAATTAGCAAAGGCCAGAAGCATGGGAAATACACATACTAGAACATAGGAATAGCTATGCCTAGATTGTCCCCAACCAATGGCTGTCCTACCTTTTCTGGAACACCTCCGGAGATGGAAAGTCCACAGCTTCCCAGGGCAGGCTATTCCACTGCCTTGCTGTTCTCACTGTGAAGAGGCTTTTCCAGATATCCAATCTAAACTTACTTTGCTGCAAGTTCAATATATTGATCCATGTTTTTCACTCTACAGCAAGAAAGAAAAGGTGCTTTCCCTTTTCTTTATGGCAGCCCTTCAAGTATCTGAAGACTGTTACCATGCTGCCTCTTAAGCGCCTTTTTCCCAAGCTGATCATGCCTAGCTCCTTCAGCCTCTCCTCATATGACCTGCTTTTCAAGCCCTTGATCATCTTTGTTGCTTGCCACTGAACCCTCCCTAAGTTCTTCACATCCTTTAAAAATTTTGTGTAACCTGGGTGGTACCCAATGATGTATTCCCCTCTCCAGATGAAGGGAATGTTAGCAGGGTAGGTGTACTGAGGGATGAAACTGCCTGTAGCACAGTTTCCCTCCTTCCCCTATAGAGCATGGCCAGGACATGAGTTAAGACATAACTATGTACAAATGTAATAAGATATAAAAGTTATAGGGTTAACATATTTACACATAAGATATAGGAGCTAAAACAGCGTATATACAGGTCAATGCAAATACTATATACAGGTGATGAATCCAAAAGGGATCAAAATGAGAGTCTCATTAGAAGTCATGGAAATCTTATACTCTTATGCAACAGTTCCCAATGTGGTGCCCACAGGCACCATGGTGCTCCCTGAGTTTTATTCAGGTGCCCGTGTGCATTTTCGTGATCAGTGAAAATTGTTATTCCAACAAAAAATGCTGTCACTGCCGGTTGAACTCAGGCTGTACTCAATGGCTGCCAAAATGAGGCTGTGTCAGTCAGACTGAGGCAGTGATGGAGTGGTGCTTACTACTCCCTCCCCAAATGAAACTATGCGCATGCACATATCCAGGATTCTAAATTCTAAACTTTAATATTCATATGGGCGTCCGCTGCTTTTTCTTTTAAATTTGAATGTGCCTGTGGGCACATACACATTGGGAACCCCAGCTCTAATGGAATGCCACTTTACAAAGCGTGAGGCACAGGGTTCACAAAATATGAGGTGCAGGGCCCAGGGGGGCATAAAGAAAAAACCCCAATAAGCTATATTAAAACAACAGTAGTGCCCCAGGAGAAGGAGTGGTCCTAGATGAGAGGAGGGGAGTGGGGAGCCCCAGATACCCCAGCTGCACCTTTAACCAACTTAAATACCCCAACTGCTCATCACAGGGGGGAAAGACCCTCCTCCTCTGTGGAAATCCCCTTCCGAGGTAACACACAACTCCTCCGAGGGCCTGGTGAAGCTGTCCTCATCTCCCAGAGTGAGGCATCTCTTCCCTTGACACGGGGCCCTCAGCTGCTTTGGGGGTCTCCTGCCCTCCAGCCCACTCAGGGCCCTGTGCACCGCTCCGTGTACCGTTGGCCCTGTCCTGTGCCAGGGGTTGGAGACCAAGCCACCTCGTGCAGCGCCGGGGTCTAGGTCTGCTCCTGGACCCTCCATGCACTGGCTATGCACTGCATGCCTGGTCTCGTGCAGGGGGTTGGAGACCCAAGCTGCTTCATGCAGCTCTCAGGGTCTTGGTCCGCTCCCGGACTCTCTGTGAACCAGCTGTGCACTGCATGCCAGGCCTCATGCTGGGGGTTGGAGACCTGAGCCACCATGTGCATCTCTGGGGCCTTGGTCTGCTCCAGGACCCTCTGTGCACCAGCTGTGCACCACCCACGCTGCCTTGTGCAGGGGGTTGGAGACCTGAGCCACCTCGTGCAGCTCCCAGGGTCTTGGTCCCTCTTGGACCTTCCGTGCACCAGCTGTGCACCAATGCCTCACTTCCTCATGGCAGGGCTGGGGAACACGGCTGCTTGCCCCTCCTGTTGGATGATCTGTCTTTGGACTCTACTGGGGCTACTTCTCCGCCCCACTGGCCAGCTCTGCCAGCTCTTCTGCCCTCTTCTTCATCCTTTGATACAGCCGCCCATGTGCTGGGCATGCTGCCTTTTCATTCCCTCCAGAGGCTCCACCCCCAGATTGCAAATGGACCAATCAGAGAGGGAGGGGTTTAGTCCCCTCTCAGGTCCAGTTCTTTGCCTCACTCTTGGGTATGGGCAGGGCAAGCCTCTCCCCTGCCATCACCTGATTGTTGGGAATGCCCCACCAATCACTCAGAACCCTTCCAAGCCAGCAAGCCAGACTGCTGCCAGCAAGCCTGTCACATCTGGAATCCAGAACTGCTCACAGTACTTCAGATGAGGTCTAACCAGTGCCAAATGGAGAGGCACTATCATCTCCCATGTCTTGCACCGAATGTTTCTATTGATGCATCCCAAAACTGCCTTTGCTTTTGTGTGGCTGCATCACACTGCAGACTCATATCGAGTCTGATCTACCAAGCCTCCCAAGTCCTTTTCCATACAGCTGCCATCCAGCCCAGTGTCACCAATTTTGTATTTGTGTTTTTGATTGTTCCTCCTGAGGTGTGGCACCTTGCATTTGTCTGCACTGAACTTCATCCTGTTAGCTGTAACCCAACTTTCCATCTGTTGAGATCTTCTGAATTGTGTTCACATCCTCCAATGTGTTCATAATCCTTCCTAGTTTCATGTCATCCGCAGACTTGCTCAAGGAGATTTCTGTGTTAGCATCCAAATAATTAATAAACACATTGAACAGCAATGGGCCCAGGGACTCCACTCAATACTTCCCACCATTTTGACTTTGACCTGTTAATAATGACCCTTTACTTATGGCTTTTGAGCCAGTTATCTATCCACCTTATAGTCGTTTTATCTACCCCACTTTTCTCCAGTTTGTTTATGAGAAGGTTGTGTGGAAGGTTGTGTGGGAGTCAAAAGCCTTTGAAGTCCAGATATACTATATCCACAGCATTCCCTTCATCCACTGAAGTAGTTAATTTATCAAAGAAGGAGATGAAGTTTGCTTGACATGATTTGTTTTTCATAAATCCATGCTGGCTGTTTGTGATCAGCCTTTCCTCCTCCAGATGCTTGCAAATGGCTTTGCTTAGGATATGCTTCAGGAATTTCCCAGGTATTGCAATGAGACTAGCTGGTCTGTAGTTCCATGGGTCCTCCTTTTTGACTTTTTAAAAAGGAGCACTACACTGGCCCTTTTCTAGTCCTTTGGTACCTGGTCCAGTTCCTATGACTTCATGAAGATTATTGCCAAGGGCTTTGAGACCTCCTCTGCCAGTTCCTCCAGGACTCTGGAATGAAGTTCATCAGCCCTGCTGACTTAAATTCATTCAGACCCAGCAAAAGCTCTCTGATTGTCTCCTCTGTTATCTCTTCCCTCAGCTTGTCCTGTCCCTTATCCAGATAATCCTTATTAGGTGTCTGGCCACAGCTTAATATTTTTGTGAAGACTTCTTTTTATTTTATCCTTCAGTGGCTGACTTCCTTCGTTTTACTATTCTTCCCTCACCATTATTTCCTTTCCATTTCTCATTTCATTACCTACCCCCATCCCATTAGTATCTGACTCCCAGCTTCATTTTCCACCCCCACCACAACCTTTCTTTCATATACCCCCATTTACAGCAGGGATAGAAGCCTATCCTGGCTCCCCAGTCCTGTAGTGGCAACTCACAGCTGTAGCTCCTAGTCAGGCTCATGCTCCTCAGCCCTCTAGTGGCAAGTCACAGCTGTGCAAGTGGGGAACAGCCAGAGAAGGTTTTTAGCTTTAAGGTGTGACTGCTCCAAACTTGAGCTAGGACAACATCAATCAACATTTCAGGAGCTCAAAGCATAATGTGCAACAAGGTCCAAACTAATGGCAGGTTTGTTCTTGTGTTCTCCATAGATCAAGCTAATTGTCAGGACTTGATTACATGGCTGATGTGTCAAAAGCTCCTTGCTGCAATTGAGTATTTTGCACATGCCATTCAGAACTAGTCCACTGCAACAAGCAGTTATAAAAAAAATATATGAAATGGTCCAGTATATCATGGGCAGGTATCAAGCTCTCACTGGATGAGAGTACGCTGAGTGGCATAATGCTGTAAACAATATAATGCCTCATCATTTGGCTTTAAAAAAAAGACTGATCAACACCATTCTCCATTGGTATAAATACGGGCTACCACCAGTACTGAACTGGATGCAATCACAATGTATTAGAATAAGACAACCACCACAATTCACATTGTGTCACACAACACACCGGAGATCCTGGCTGTGGATAAGAAACTACTCAGCCCTGTTGCTGTCCCTGCAACATGGACACCAACAAGGGGAACATTAGCTGACCAATGGTCAGTGCCGACATGGTAAAACGACACTTGGAGGGACTGGATGTGTTCAAATCACTGGGACCAGAGGGACTCCACCCCTGGGTGATGAAGGAATTAGCGAGTGTCATAGCTGAACCTCTGGCAAGGATATATGAGCACTCATGGTGCTCGGGTCAGGTCCTGGAGGATTGGAAAAGGGCCAATGTTGTCCCAGTCTTTAAGAAGGGGAGGAAGGAGGATCCGGAGAACTATAGACCAGTTAGCCTTACCTCTATCCCTGGGAAAATCCTTGAAAAAATTATCAAGGAACACATCTGTGGGAGCCTGCTGGCTAATGTGATGCAGAGGGGTAACCAACATGGGTTTACAGTGGGCAGGTCCTGCCTGACTAACCTAGTTTCTTTTTATGACAAGGTCACCAAATATTTAGATGCAGGAGTCGAGGTGGATGTTATCTATCTGGACTTCAAGAAGGCCTTTGACACGGTATCCCTTACCATCCTTATAAATAAGCTGAGGAGATTTGCCTTGGATGACTATACGGTAGACTGGGTAGCAAACTGCCTCAAGGGTCACACTCAGAGAGTGGTGGTGGATGGGTCGGTGTCAACCTGGAAAGATGTGGGCAGTGGAGTCCCTCAGGGCTCAGTTCTGAGGCTGGTGCTGTTCAACATCTTCATCAGTGATCTGGATGAGGGGGTGGGAAGCACCCTGTCCAAATACACAGATGACACAAAAAATATGGGGTGAAGCTAACACCCTGGAGAGGAGGAACCAGATCCAGGTTGACCTAGACAGGTTGGGGAAGTGGGCAGAGAGCAACAGGATGCAATTCAATAAGGACAAGTGCTAGGTGCTGCATCTAGGAAGGAAGAACTGTCATCATACCTATAGGCTGGGGGGCGACCTTCTCAGCTCAACTGAGACAGAAAGAGATCTTGGAGTCACTGTTGACTCCAGGATGAACATGGGTCACCAATGTGATGAAGCAGTCGGCAGAGCCAATTGCACCTCGTCATGCATCCATAGGTGCTTCACAAACAGGTCCAGGGAGGTGATTCTCCCTCTCTACGTGGCACTGGTCAGGCTGCAGGTGGAGTACTGTGTCCAATTCTGCATGCTGCAGTTCAAGCGGGATGCAGACAACCTGGAGAGGGTCCAAAGAAGAGCCACTCGTCTGATTGGAGGCCTGCAGGGAAGGCCCTATGAGAAAAGGCCAAGGGACCTTAACCTCTTCAGCCTCTCCAAGAGAAGGCTGAGAGGGGTCCTTGTGGCGGTGTACAAATTCATAAGCGGAGAGCAACATGAGTAGGTGACGATCTGTTTACCAGGGCACCCCCCGGAACAACAAGGAACAATGGCCATGAACTACTGGAGAGTAGGTTTAGACTGGACATTAGAAAAAAGTTCTTTATGGTCAGGGTTGCTAGGATCTGGAATGGGCTTCCAAGGGAGGAGACTGGACAGGCACCTAGCTGGGATCATATGATCCCAGGTTTGGTGACCCTTTTCTTGCCTGCCAGGGGCAGGGGGTCAGACTAGATGGCCCACTGAGGTCCCTTCCAACCCTAGAATCTATGAATCTATGAAAGACAATATACAGTGCAGCATCAGAGAAGAGCATAGAAGGTGTTATGAATTAGCCACAGGAGTTAAGGCATTATGACACCTTGCACTAGCAAGTACAGTTCCAGCCATGCTGTGCATGACTGGTGTTACAGGAAAATAAACTGTGAAGGCCTTGAGAATTCTCAAATTGGAATTAGGCATCCCACTCATGGAAGAAGTTGCACTACTATGGGTAGTGAGGATTGCCCCCAAAGTTCTCTCGCTTTAAGTAAGCAGAAATGACTTGTGTATTCACATCCTGCCATTCAGGTCTGTGCACACACTGGGTGTGCCTACACATGCTATTAGTGTGCATGAATAAATTCTGGGCTTATTGTTCTGGAGTTTATTGCTCCCAAGTGCTGTGTCTGCATGTGCAGCCAGGAGTGCAGCACTTTGAACAGGGTTGGAGCAGTCCCAGCTGACAGGGGTCTCAGGAAGGGCTGCTCCCCCCACCCCCCCAGCTCAGTGTGCTGCAGAGGGGCTGGCTGAGGCACAAGTGTGCTTCATCCTGGGGCTAGCTGGCAGGCAGCCCACATTCTGAAGCACCCTTGTGCCTCAGCAAGCTGTGGTAGCATCTTCATGTATGGTGCTGTGAAGCTACAAACTCTGCAGCAGGATAGTACTTGTATTTACTTGTAAATCTTTGTATTTACAAGTACTATCCTGCTGCAGAGTTAATTAATCTACTTCAGCCTAATAGGGGCACTTGTGTAGATGTGCAATGTTTACTGTGCAACTAATTAGTCAACTGCATAATAAACGTCTCGAGTAGATGCGCCCACTGGCAAGTGCAACGAGCTTGGAGATTTGTAATCTAATATTAATAGTAAGAGAGAGACTTCAGAAAACTTCAGAAAAGCAGACTTCAACTCACTCAGGGAATTAATGGGCGGGATCCCCTGGAGAGCTGGTTGTATTTTAAAGAAACCTTACTGAGGGCACAGGAATGAACCATCCAGATGCACAGGAAGACTAACAAGTATGGTAGAAGACCAGCTTGGCAGGGAACTCTGCAGTGAGCTAAAACACAAAAAGGAAGCTTACAAGAAATGTAAACTTAGACAAACCACTAGGGAGGGGTAAAAGAGTATTGCTTGGGCATGCAGAGATGAAATCAGGAAGGCCAAAGTGCAGTTGGAGCTTCAGCTAGCAAGGGACATGAAGGGTAACAAGAATGGGGGGGGCAATCTAGTGACAGATGATGAGGATAAGGCTGAAGCACCTCAGTCTTCACAGGCAAGCTCAGCTGCCGGACTACTGCACCTGGCAGCACAGTATGGGGAGGAAGTGAGCAGCCAACGGTAGTGAAAGAACTGGGCACTGAACCTCAAGAGGGATGTGGACAGCATTGAGAGGGTCCAGAGGAGGGCCACTTGCATGGTCGGGGGCAGCAGGTCAGGCCCTACGAAGAGAGGCTAAAGGGCCTGAATCTATTCAGCCTCCAGAAGAGCAGGCTGAGAGGGGACCTGGTGGCCATTTACAAACTCACCAGGGGGGACCAGCGAGAATTGGGGGAGGCTCTGTTCCCCTGGGCACCACTGGGGGTTACTAGGAATAATGGCCACAAATTGTTAGACAGAAGGTTCAGGCTGGACATCAGGAGGCATTACTTTACGGTTAGGGCTGCCAGGCTCTGGAATCGTACAAGGGAGGTGGGGCTCTCTCCTACCTTGGGGTTCTTTAAGAGGAGGCTGGACAGATATTTGGCTGCAGTGATATGACTGCGGCACCCATTCCTGCCCAGGGCAGTGGGTTGGACCTGATGATTTGTTTAAGTCACTTCCGACCCTAAGCACTATGATACTATGATACTATGAACTGTTTAGGGACTATTTAGAAAAGTTGGATGTATACAAGTCCATGGAGCCAGATGAGGTGCACCCGAGGGTGCTGTGGAAGCTGACTGATGTGATTGTTGAGTCACTGGCCATCATCTTTGAAAACTCATGGTGATCAGCAGAGGTCCTAGATGATTGGAAAAGGGTGAACATAGTACCTACACTTAAGAAAGGGAAAAGGAGGATCCAGGGAACTACAGACCAGTCAGCCTCATCTCAGTCCCTGGAAAAATCATGAAGTAGGTACTCTTACTTGGCGGAGAAGGTGGTGATCATTAGGAACAGTCAGCATGGATTCACCAAGGGCAAGTCATGCCTGACCAACCTGATTGCCTTCTATGATGAGATGACTGGCTCTGTAAATGAGGAGTGAGCAAGGGATGTGATCTACCTTGACTTCAGCAAGGCTTTTGATATGGTCTCCCACAGCATTCTTGCAAGTAAGCTAAGGAAGTACAGGTTGGATGAATAGACTGTAAGGTGGATAGGAAAGTGGCTGAATTGTCAGGCTCAAAGAGTTGTTATCAGTGGCTCAATGTCTAGCTGGCAGCTCATATCAAGTGGAGTGCTCCAGGGATTGGTTCTGGGGCTGGCTTTGTTCAATATCTTCATCAGCTATCTGGAAGATGGGATGGGGTGCATTCTTAGCAAGTTTGCAGATGACACCAAGCTGGGGGCAGTAGTAGGTATGCTGGAGGGTAGGGCTAGGAGTCAGAGAGACCTCAACAAACTGGAGGACTGGACCAAAAGAAATCTCATGAGGTTCAATAAGGACAAGTGCAAAGTCCTGCACATAGGACAGAACAATCCCATGCACTGGTACAGGCTGGGGGCCAACTGGCTAAGCAGCAGCTCTGCAGAAAAGAACCTGGGGGTTACAGTGGACAATAAGCTGAATATGAATCAAGAGTGGGCCCTTATTGCCAAGACTACTAAGGCCATACTGGACTGCATTAGTAGAAGCGTTGCCAGCAGACTGAGGGAAGTGATTATTTCCCTCTATTCAGCACGCAAAATGGTTGGTTTGCTCGGTGGACAGGAGCAAAGGAAGTCCAGTGTCCCATTACTGACTCATGTGAGAGTCTTAGAAATTTGTTTAACTTGTTTTTGCTTCTGTTGCTTCCACTTCTACAATGGAGACTGCACCATTTTTCTATTTTGTCAGGGGAAAAGTGTCAAGGATTAGTTAGTTCATGTTGGTAAAATACTTTACGAATGAAGCTTACTACATCTTACTCCTTCATGATAAAAGACAGATCTCACTGGATTTATCCATATGGCTGATGTTCCTTATTTAACCCTCCTGCTGACATTGGCATAGTGAATATTTTTTGCTTCTCTGATGCAGCAGATGTAGTGCCCATTGAGGATTCGCACAATCTTTTCTTGAAAGCAAGTTAAAAAAAGACTGAAAGCATCATTTTATTATCTTTGGGAAACTGAATGTTTGAAGTCTGTGTTTATTTCTCTTTGAGCTGTTCTGCCTTTCTTGTTCCAGTTTGAGCCAGGCCACTGGTCTGAAATGAATGTGGGAGACACAGCAGTTAGAAGGGGAGAGGAGTTTCCCCACCCTTTCTTATTGCTGCCCAGTGGAGAGTTGCTCTCCTTGGCTGGTTTGATGCAATTAATGGAGATGGAATCCCAGATACTTCACTCACTCCTCTACACATGAAAAAGCCAATTGCCTGGCATTTGAAATACAGCAGATGCCAGCTGATGCAAAATGTATTATGGTTTTAGGTGC
Organism: Alligator sinensis; assembly: GCF_000455745.1. Classification (NCBI taxonomy): domain Eukaryota; kingdom Metazoa; phylum Chordata; order Crocodylia; family Alligatoridae; genus Alligator; species Alligator sinensis. The sequence goes on along the minus strand of NW_005842457.1, from coordinate 547,666 downwards.
CATGAACATATTAGACCTACCTCTACTCTCTCTGTTGAGTTTCACACCACATCTGCTATCACTTGAAGACATTCTATCAAACGTAGAATGACGTGGAATAACAACCTCTTTTCTCCTTCCCCCTTCCTCAAAAAATCTTCTTTCTAAAGCACTTTCTCTTACTCCAAAAGTGAGAAGACATGGGCACTCTCTGAAGTCTACTTTCTACTGTTAATGTGATCAGCACAGGAGGCACTCAGCTAACATGGTGATAGGTGACAGTACAAAGCTAGCTAGCTATTTCAAAATAAACAGCTACATCTAACATCTCTGCAACACACACTAGATAACTACAGAACTGCATATGACATTGGCCATGAGGCAGGTTAAGATGAAGGTAAAGATTAACTAATTCATGCACCAGGTACGCACAGTGAATTCTTTCCACTGTATTCATACTCATTAGATATATGGATTTACTTAGGTGTGTGAATGAGTCTTTTTCCTCCAGTGAAGCAGTAGATATTTGCTTCGGCAGCAGACAGATTGGTAATCTAGAATGACAGACATCAGTGAATTCTAGTTTGTATTACATACTTACTAAGAGATATGAAGAGAAGAAATTCTTTAATTCCCTATGTACCAATGCTAGGACTCAGGTTATAAACAAGAAGAATTGAAATTGCTCATTTATGAGCATAAATTCAACTTAGTTGGCACCATAAAAGTTGGTAGGAAGATTTGTATGACTAGACTGGTAAAAGCAATGGTTACAATTTATTCAGGAAAGACTGAGCAAGCAAAAGGGATAGTGGAATAGCACCCTATGGCCGCATCCAGATAAGCACGGACATTTGGTTCCCTGGGGACAAGTAGCAGTGGTGCACCTTGTGCCGCAGCTACCTGTCCCTGGGGAACGCCTGTGCCACACATCCTTTGGCACGTGACAAGTTACCTTGGGGGCAGTAGGGGAGGCTAGGGCCAGCACTGTGCTGGCCCCAGCAGCCTTACCTGAGGTCCTGGGGGCCTCCTGGGGCTGCAGCAGCGGCTATCCTGTCAGGCAGAGCCTGGCTGGCAGCTGCAGCATGGCTCCAGGTGGTCTGGTTCTACTTTTCAGCAGTGTGTGCTGCCTGTGAGTGTGCTGCTCTGTTTTTTTCTCTGCGGGCTTTTTGACCCCTGGAACGCCCATGGAAAAAAACCCTGGAGCAGCGCACACATGGGCAGCATGCTCTTACAGTGTGGAGAACACTTGACAGTGCAGTATGTGGTGCTGCAGATGCATTTGGTCTCCTACAGTGACAGGAGTGGATGCTATAGAGGGAGAGCATTGAACCAGATTTCTTGAATGATCTGTCCTGTGTTAAATAGTCTCCCTGGCATCCACCATTATTGGTTTAGAGATGCCAGAGGAAACATCTCCAGCCATTGTGTTCAATAACTATTAACAGATACAGCATCCATGAATTTATCCAGTCCCTATTTGAATCAGGCTATGATATTTGCCTTCACCACTTGCTGTGGTAATGAATTCCACAAGTTAGCTATGCAATGAGTATAAAAGTACTTTCTCTTGTTAGTTTTAAATCTGTCACCTACTAATTTCAGTGGGTGCCCCCTACTTCTAGTATTCTGGGACTTGGTGAACATCAGCTTCCTATTCACTTGGCCCATACCATTCATGATTTTAAAGACCTGTACATAGTTTCATAGTTTCATAGTAGCTAGGGTCAGGAGGGACCTGAACAGATCCCCCAACACATCCCCCCCCCCCCCCCCCCCTGCCACAGGCAGGAATGAATGCTGGGTTCACAAGACCCCAGACAGGTGATCTTCCAACCTCCTCCTGAATTTGCCCAAGGTAGGGGCGAGGACCACTTCCCTGGGAAGTTGGTTCCAGATTTTGGCCACCCTAACTGTAAAAAATTGCCTTCTGATCTCTAACCTAAACCTATTCTCCATCAGCTTATTACCATTGTTCCTTGTCACCCCAGGTGGTGCTGGGGAGAAAAGGGCTCTGCCTATTTGCTGTTGATCCCCCTTGATGAGTTTGTAGGCAGTCACCAGGTTGCTAAGGCTGAACAGGTTCAGGTCCCTCAGTCTCTCCTCGTAGGGCCTGTCCTGCTGCCCTCTCACCAAGTGGGTGGCTGTCCTCTGAACCCTCTCCAGGATGGCCACTTCCCTTTTGAAGTGCAGTGCCCAGAACTGGACGCAGTACTCCAACTGCAGCCTGACCAAAGTCGCATAGAGGGGGAGTATCACCTCTCTGGACCGGCTT
>NW_005842457.1:537341-545118 GCF_000455745.1 Alligator sinensis | reverse complement strand
TGAGTACAACCCGTCCACCACTACTCTCTGGGTGCGCCCTATCAGCCAATTTTTTACCCATCCAACTGTGCAGGCATCAATGCCGCAGTCGCTTAATTTATTGATGAGGATGGGGTGAGAGACAGTGTCAAAGGCCTTCTTAAAGTCTAGAAAGACTACATCCACAGCGACACCATCAGCCAAGGATTTAGTCACCTGGTCATAAAAGGCAACCAAGTTGGTCAGGCAGGACCTGCCTTTGATGAACCCATGCTGGTTGCCCCTGAGCATGATCTCCCCTGCAGGCCCCCCACAGATGTGCTCCTTGATGATTCTCTCCAAGATCTTCCCGAGCACCGAGGTGAGGCTTACAGGCCTATAGTTACCTGGGTCCTCCCTCCTCCCTTTCTTGAAAATTGGGACATTAGCCAGTTTCCAATCCCCCGGCACCTGGCCAGATGACCACGAATGCTAATACAGCCGGGCCAAGGGCTCCGCGATGACCCCTGCTAGCTCCCTCAACACCCTTGGGTGGAGGGCATCTGGACCTGCAGATTTACAAATGTCTAGCCCTTCCAGAAGATCCCTAACTACATCTGCACTGACTGAAGGCCTGACAGAGCTATCCCCGAGATTGTCCCTACCTCTGGTAGGTGGGATGTCCTGGTCCCTGTTCAGGAAAACAGAGGCAAAGAAACTGTTGAAAATATCAGCTTTCTTGTCTGGCGTAGCCACAAGATTACCATTTGCGTCTTGCAGGGGCCCTACATTGCCTGGTGCCCTTTTCTTGATCCCAATGTACTTGAAAAAGGACTTTTTGCTGTCCTTAATCCTGGATGCTAGCCTGAGTTCCATCTCTGCCTTGGCCTTCCTAATGGCCCTCTTACACTCACGGGCCAAGGAGGAGTACTTCTCCTTGGTGATAGCTACATATCTGCCTTAGCCCTTCCTTTCCAAAATGAAAAGTCCTAATGCTTTTAGTCTCTCCTGCTAAATGCTCCTGATCTTTTTGGTTATCCTTCTCAGTACCTTTTCTAATTCTACTATATCCTTTTTGAGATGTGGGAACAAGAACTGCACATAATAGAGGACCAGAAACGTACACAGTGGGCATGTCTACACATGCATTTAATATGAGATAAGTTGACTTGCAAGTAAACTACTTGCAAATAAACGTTCCCAGGCAGGCATCTACACATGCGGGGATGTGGCAGCAGATTTGCTGCTCTTAGCACTAAACTGGTGCTACTCCCTGTGGTCCTGCAATGGACCCTTGCTGCCACCAGTGGGAGCTCCAGGCTCTGGTTGCAGCTCCCATCAGCTGGAAGCTCTTTTGAAAAGGCAGGCCCATTCTCTGCTCCCTGGCCAGCCACTTCTCTGCTCAGGAGCAGTGCGCACAGTGCAGGGGCATCACACGGAAGCTCTCTCCTTGCTGCCTCTGCCTCCCCCACATCATGGCTGCTTCAGCTCCATCCCCTGCCCCTGGCAGCAACAACCAGCACCCCAGGCTCCTGCTGGCCACCATGCTGGCCCTGCTGGGCCCTGGGTGCTGACGCTGCTGGCCCACTGCACTGACCGCCACCTGGCCCATGGACATCTGGGCTCTCTCAGTTCCCCCATGTGCAGGAACTACCTGTCCAGCTGCAGCACTCTGTCCCAGGGTCTCCACTACCATGCAGCTGCTGTCTGGACCCGGTTCAGCTGCCCAGACCCTGGGAGGGAGGTTGAAGATAGGCTGCTGGATGCCACCACTAGGGCTGCCCTTGTTTCCTGGACCTCCAGTCCTGCCACCTCTGGGCCTGCTGGGCTAGCCAGGGCTGGTGGCTGCACGTCATCCAGCAGACCTGGGATGACAAGCAGTGACTGGAGGTGTTTCAGATGACCCAGACCACCTTCAGGCATCTCCTGGAGCAGCTCTGGTCACATCTGGAGTGGCAGGATACCGCCATGTGGCCACCCCTCCCCATGGACACCCAGGTGGCCCTCGCCCTGCTCAAGCCAGCCACACCTGTTAGCTTCCACTATGCGGGCTATCTCTTTGGTGTGGGCAAGGCCATTACTGGGGAGGCCATCCTGCAGGTGTGCGGCACCCTCCAGAATGTGTTGAGGCACACGGTGCTTCATATGCATGAACCCCTGGCACTGGTGGTGCGGTTCAGTTCCCTGGGATTCCCCCAGTGCATCAAGGCCTTGAATGGGACCCACATCCCTGTCACCTGCTTGCCCCACAGCGACTGGCCCTATTACAGCCGGTGGGGCTTTCACTCTGTGGTGCTCTGGGCTGTCGTGGACGACTGCGGTGCCTTCATGCATGTGATACCAGTCGGACAAGCAATATCCATGATGCCCACGTGTTCTGCAACTCTGCACTGCCAGCCCTGGTGCAGAGCAGCTGCTTTGTTCTGGGGGTGCCAGACCTGCAGCTGGGCGCTGTGGTGGTCCTGCCCCTCCTCATCAGGGACCTCACCTACCTGCTCCTGCCCTGGCTCATGTGGCCCTACATCAGCCACCTGGACTCCTGCCAGCCCCACTTTAACCAGTGCTTGGGCCAGACCTGTGCCCTGGTGGAGTGTGCCTTTGGCTGCTTCAAGGGACACTGGCACACCCTCACTGCCTGCCTTGAGTTCACTGAGGGTAACCTCCCCCAGGTCATTGTCACAGCCTGCATGCTGCATAACATCTGTGAAGCCTGGGGAGAGCTGTTCTGGGAGGCCTGGGCGGAGGAGGTGCGATGGGCAGAGGACAACTGGCTGTGGGAGCACCAACTGTAGCAGCAGCAACAGCGACAGTGATGAGCTCCCCCTGCCGAGGCCCTGGGCGAGCCACACACCCATCCCCAGGGACCATGGCACTGGGTGCATGAGGTCCTGGCTAGGTGCTGGCTGACCATCTCTCCCTGCCCTCCCCACTATAGTCTACCTGGTCTGCTGCCCACTAACCCCTCAGCCTCCCACCTACCCCCAGAACCACGCTCACTGCAGACATACCTCAGAAGAACAAGTTTTTATTTCTCTCGCATCAAACAGACCCCCCCTCCCCACTCCCTCCCTAACACACAGAGTCCCCCTTTCACCTCACCCCTACAACACAGCCCCTCCACCACCCACTCCACCCACCAACAATAAAATACCTTCTTCCCTGTGCAAACTATTTACAAAGTGCTTTGTGTGCCATCCCAGCATGGGGGGCCATGGGGTGGGGGGCGGCTAGCAGGTAGAGCCCAGGAACAGGTGGCCAGAACTCTGGCCTCTGGCTGTTCCCCTGTGGATGTGTACACTGTGGCGAGCCCAGCAGGTGTGGGGCTTACCCAGGGGTGATGGCAGCTGGTGGTCCCCTGGTGTGGGCAGCTCCCCCTCCAGCATGCAGTGTCCAGGCCCAGCAGGGCTGGCATAGGTGATGGAAAATCTGGGATGCGGAGAATCTGGAGAGGGTCCAGAGGAGGGCCACTCACATGATTAGTGGCCTTCATGATAGACCCTACGGGGGGAAGTTGAGAGAGCTGAATCTCTTCAGCCTTCACAAGAGATGGCTGAGGGGAGATCTTGTGGCCACCTATAAATTTATTAGGGAAGGTCAATGGAGAATAGGTGACGCGCTGTTTACTAGGGCGCCCCAGGGAGTGACTAGGAATAACGGGTGTAAACTAGTTGAGAGTGGATTTAGGTTAGATATTAGGAAGAAATTTTTCACAGTAAGGGTGGCCAGGATCTGGAATGGGCTTCCAAGAGAGGTGGTGCTATCACCTAGCTTGGAAGTCTTCAAGAAGAGGCTAGATAGTCACCTGGCTGGGGTCATCCGACCTCGGTCCTCTTTCCTGCCAGGGGCAGGAGGTCAGACACGATGATCCATTGCGGTCCCTTCCATCTCTACAATCTATGAACCTATGAATCTATGGAAGGCAGGGGCTAATGGGCTCAGCCCCCTCAAATGCAGGGCAGAAGGTGTGGCTGTAGGGAAGCCTGGCCACAGGCTGCTGCAGTGGGGGGAGAGTGGTGTGCACACTGAGATACCCTCCTCAGCCAGGATCACAGCTGGCTCAGCAGGCAGATAAGCTTCTTTCAGTCCTCTTTCTTTATGACTGCCTGGGCTTGAGGGGGGTGGGGAGGGCAGATCGAGACCCCCACAGTGTAGGAGGGAGTGGGGTAGGGGTAGGGATAGGGGCAGTGGTGAATCATTTGCCCCTGCCCTGCTACTTGCTTCACTGTGGGGATTGTCCCATGACCTGGCTTGGTTGGGGCTCCATTCATGGTGAATGGGGCCATGGCCAGGCTGGGTCTTGGGACAGTCGGAGCTTGATGGCTCCTCTGGAGGTGCCTTGCTGCCTGGCCCACCCAGTGGTGGGATGCACATGGCGCCATGCCGCTTTCAAAGCAGCGGCAGTGAGGTATGGAGGCAGGGAGTAGGCAGAACCCAGCTCACAGCTGCAGCCTGCCCTTGTCACATGCAAAGATTGGGGGGCCATGTGCCCCCCTTGGCTCCCTGACACCGTGCTTCTGGAGGAGCCACCGGGCTGTGCCAGGATCTTCCTGGGGATGACTTGGGGTGGGGCAGGGCAGGGGTGGGGGTCCTGGGGGCTCTGTCCCCTCCGACCCAGCGGTGCAGCCAAGGCTCTCCCCACTCTGGCCCCCGGCTCTGGGCCCCCCCGGGTGGTGAGGGGCCGGTGCGGGAAGGCAGCTGGGGTCAGGGTGGGGCTGGGGGGCAGCAGTTCTGCGGGGACTGCTGGCACCGGGCAAACGCCCTAGGCATGGGGGAAGGGGCCCTAGGCATGGGGGAAGGGGCGGCTGCATGGGTGCAGTGGGCCCTGATCCCGAGCCTGAGCCTGAGCCCAAGCCTGAGCTCAGGCTCTGTTCTGCTCCACTCCTTCCCGATCCCTCACTGCCCCCCCCCATCCCCCCAGCCCTTTCCCCTTCCCCCGCAGACTTTCCCACCTGCGGGGGGGGGAGGGTGCACATACACATGTGCATGAGCTCAGCTCCCCCAATTTTTTTTCCTCCCTTCACCTATGAGCACTGGCATTCTGTCCTGGCCCCAATGCAGGCAGCTCCAGCTGTGCGCCCATGTGGAGCTGATGCGAAGCTGGTTGCATAAGTAGTGAAACAGTCGACCAGTAGCTGAAGTTTTCCTGGAGTGGTCTACCAATTCATAGTCTTTCAGATACAAGGGGTCCCCTATACTCCTTTTGAAAATGTTAGTTCCAATTTGCAGTGGGAAGAGGCTCTTACAAGTGAAAGTGAATCTTGATGCTTGCATTAAGGTTGTGGGTTTGCCTTGCTAGTAATGCTGTAAAGAATGGCACCAACAGGCCCTAAAATGTTTGACAATGTTTGCCATATAGAAAGGATCACTTAGGGCACAACTGACCCTCATGCTGTTATGTATACTATTGTGCTGCTGTCTCAAAACCGACAGAAACTTGGACAGCCGAATTTTTCCATAAGGCTCTGTTACCAAATCTGCCCATTACTTTGGGGTGTGCTCATTTATTAGGGATAGTTTCTAGGGTCTTGGTGATTCTGTCAATGTGCAGCTTGTGTTACTACACGGAGCTGTATCTCTCCCTTCTGCAAGCCCTCACCCCCAGTGGAGCTATCTTGCAGGACTCAATCTCAATGGGACTGGGTTCCTCCAGTCACCACATCAGTCATACACACAAACACACACAAATTAACGTGACACGCCTGACCTGGCTGGGCTGATCAGCATGGACAGGCTGACACCCTCATATGCCAAGAATCAGTTCATAAGAGCAACAATAAAATGCAGTCAGACACAAGCACACAGGTGAACAGAATCCCTCTGAATCCGGCTGGGTGTCCAGCTGACACCCACATGGGCCAGCATTCAGTTCATAAGGGCACGTCTGAGTCAAACTGGGTCAATCAGCCTATACAAGCTGATCCCCTTATGTGTTTTAAACTCAGCACATCCCAATCTTTGGCCTCTTGATGAGCAGACCCCACAATAATTTGGGCTTCACAGGGATCTTTAGCATAGGTAAAAGAAGCGTTGCTGCAGAGCACGGGAGGAAAGAGAAGCAGAGAAGGAAAAATATACCCAATTACTACCAGTTTGACTATAAAAGTTATTTATTGCTAAGCATATGAAATATATAACAGTACTAGTAGTAATAGACTTGCAACAGAAAAACAAACACCAACAATGACAATACTACCCTGGTTTCACTAAGTATTTGGGGAAACTTAGCTCAAGCTTAACTGATACAGTTCAGGTTCAGAAGTTTATGCCTAGAAAGAAGACAGAGAACGCTGGGATCTCACCTAGTCCACGGTACTCAGGCTGCAAAGCTGACAGGCACAGTCTGTAGCACAGTCCTTGAAGGGAGAGATGATCTGTTCTTCCAGCGTCCCAAGAACGACAGGGGATGGTGTCAGCACAGGGGTTTTCTTCTTCTCCTTCTTTCCTCCTGCTTCTACTTCTTTTCCTTCCTTTTCCTCTTCTTTCCTCTTTTTCCTCTTGCAGCACACACACTTACAGATTTTTATACCCTCAGTTCAGCTGCTCCGTAGCACCCTCAGTAGTGTAAATCATTGTCTTTTCTATTGACAAGGGGTTATCTGGTTTGGACCATCTCAGGAAACTGATTGATAATCAGGAAACACTTAAGATTAGGGAGTAACCCAAATACTTGGGAGCCAGCTTGAGATTCCTATGGGTGGCAGATATACTGATGGGATATCTCATGGTTTCTTCAGGAACAATAGATAGCTTGCAGCATCAGGATTTTGGATTTTTACTTGTTGTGCACAAGCCTCAGCTTAGCATGACTTTTCCAGATCTTACTATAGTCTTTTAACAGACTTAAAGCAATTATTGGGGTGCTCATAACCTTTTGTGGAGAGGACTCCCACCAGTCGTCTCGGGAAAGATATGACAACACCTGGGATTAGGGTTCCAGCAGGCTGGATGCTGTGATGAACCCTTAACCATTGTTCAAATGTTGCCCATACCCCCTCTGACTCGGTCTCTTGCCTCAGCATTGCCTAACCCGGCAACCGAGTTTTAGTCAATCAAGTTTAAATAGGCCTCCCATAGTGGGACCGGGGAATGTACGGCCCGAGATGCCTATTAAACTTAGAGCTGTGTGTGTGTGTCTGGGGGGGGGGAAGTCCTTAGCAAATCCAGATTAGAACTGGTCTGATAAATGCTGAGCTGGGTGTGTGTGAACATGGGTTGATTAACATTGGAAGCACAGATTCCCCATCATGCAGCGCTCTCCTGCTTCTCTGGTCCCAGAATTCACTGCAGCCTCTGCTTCAGGCTTTCTGTTTTCCATCTCTCATGTAAATGAGACCTAGGGCAGTTGATTCACTCGTCACCCTTATCTGGTGAGGGTCTTAGGTGCGTCTCTCACTGCATCTTAATCAGTTTCGTTTAGGTAGAGGAGGGGAGGGAGGGAGGGGTGAGTCCTTTGTGAGTCAGACAGACTGTATCCTGTACCAGGGTTCCCCAAGAATACAGAGCTGAGACGTAACAGCTCCAAACCCAGATTGGCTGGCTGGCTGCATCAAGCTCTTTAATAACATTTATAAAAGCTATGTAGTGGTGGTTATTTTGCTCTTGGGCATTCTGGAGTTGCTGAGCAGTGAAAATTATGCCAACCATTCTGCAGCTTGCCTGATAGTTGTCAATAGTAATGCAGGAAAAAGGCAAAAATGTTCAAATATTTTTGTCCTTTGTTTGGGAAAAAGCTGAGTGATGTATTTATATCATATGCTGATTAAATCCTTTGTATTCCAGCTGTAACTCAGGAGGTTATTAAACAGCAACTTACTAAACT
>NW_005842457.1:522825-537310 GCF_000455745.1 Alligator sinensis | reverse complement strand
TCAGCAGGTCTGGAAAACTTTTATCCAAAAGATGTAAAAGAGCTGTCTGAGGAGCTTTTCAATCAGTCTTGGAACAATGGGAAGATTCTAAAGAACTGGAGGACTGTTTTATATATGTTGTACAGTACATAGTATATATCACATCCTGTATATTGTATACAGCGTATGTGTTATACATATGTGTGTGTGGGATGCAGAGCTTAATAGATCTGTTTGCCTGTCTGTTTCTCATTTCAACTTTTTTCTTGCAGAATGTTGGTTCTTCAACACAAAAGTTACAACATTCATAAACTCTCATTTCTCTGCCACAAATCCAAGGCTGAAATTCTTTACTATCACAGCTCCTATATGTATATGATATCACAGATTGTCATTTCACCCTGTAGTGTAGTTAAGTGGGGGGAAGGGAATGATCAGGATGTCAGCCGTGTGTGTCAAGCTGGGATGGGGATGATGCAAAAATAGTAGCTACTCTGCTGCTAGCTTCTCTGCTGGCAGCACAGCCATTGACACTGCCTTGTGCATTACTCTACCTGGGGATGAAGAGGTGCCAGGTATACTTCTGATTTCATTCTGTCCCTCCCAGACCTAATCCTCCATCTTCACCTCCTTATTTCTTTCTCCCTTTCCAGGGTTCCAAATCAACAGGCTAATTTTGCCACCTTTGCTACTTACAGATCTGCTTGTATCTGAAAAATGCATATGATGTTTCAGGCTCCTTTGCTTTATCCTCTTTTTTAATGACACCTGCTGTAAACATGAACTTGCCTTTCCAGAGGAAGTCCTAGTGGGTCCCTCTTCATGTAATTTCTGTACTCACACATCACACCTGCAGCTGAACTCTGATCTTGGTTACACAGGCCTAAATCTGAGTTACTCCATCTTCTTCACTGATCCAACGAGCCATCTCCTTGTCAGCACAAGTATGGTACTTTCAGACTAGTGCTGAGACCCCCCTCAGTAAGAGACGGATCTTAGAACTTGCACTCTATATGTAAAAAACGAAGGGCCTTAATCAGGAGGCAGGGACTGTAACTTCTTGGATGTAGAGCTCCAAGCCCACTTTTAGAACTCATTACATGATAATGAGGTAGCACCTGTCGGGGCAGCACGTCATGATGGTGCAAGGAGAATAACTGCCTCGGGACATGGAAATAATGTCATCTTCCCTCTTGTTTGCCAGCACAGCTTCTCTTGGCAGAGTTCCCAAGTAGGACTGTGAGTCTACAGTTTTACAAGCAAAGAGAAACATTTTCTGCAACTGTCTGTTTTCATTACAGCCTTTAAAGTTGTCACAGGAATAGATTAAGGTTGTGTCATTTTCAGTTCTCGTTACTGTCTTTGTCAGGAAAATGAGTTGTCACAGAATCTCAAGGCCTGATCTTTTCTCATTAGGTGTTCTTCTCAGCCTAAGTCTTGGGACAGTTGTAATGAGAACAGAAAATGATACAGAATGAGCACATTACTATGAGTGGTTATCCAAAGGCACTTGCTGTATACTTAGATTTTTGATATATTGCTGGAACTTATAGACCAGTTATATTATCCCAGAAACAAAACAACCGCCATCCAGACTTCCCTGCCTTCAAATGATTCATTAGGGCAAAAAAATGAACATCATAAAATAACGGAGCAAAGAGATTGCAGTACATTATGGCAACTGATTGTAAGAACAGCCTCAAATTTATTTATAAACAATGTACAAGTATATTTGAGTGCACATTTGATAGACAGACCAAGCTATTTCAGAAAAGCCAGCCATCAGCTGTCAGTTCACAGCTGACCAAAGCTGGACTTGGTGATTTCATGGAGAAAGACTTCTTTTTCCAGAACCAGCCCTTTTAGTCTTTCAGTCCGTCTCAAGTTTTGAAATGGTGACATTTTCATTTTGACCCTTTTACTGGAATAGAGAACTATAATATAAATTTTGTCTTGTTTTCAGAGCAAGAGTTGCATGTGTGTTGTGTGTGCATGCACATCCACATGCTAATTTACCTCCTCATTGTGTTTCTGTAACTGGATATTTTTACACAGAGAGATTATCAGAATGTTTCTCAACTTCTTGCTGGAAGAGCCAGTCTTTGGGACATCTTCGGGACTTTATAGCATGGAGGACATGCAAAGAGTGGCTCTGGATAGTTAGGGATAGTGGAACCTTTTCTGTGCCCTTCGTGTCTGACAGGATGGGTAGGGATTCGGGTCCAGATATTTTAAAACCTTTGTGTGTGTGTTGTATGTACATTTTCCATAATATTGCAGTTCTGCAGAAATATGATATTAACATTGATACTTGAGAGACTGTAGCAATGAATCGTCCCCAATGGTGCAGTGAAGTAGGATAAGGCATTGACTATTTTGAGCAAACTTGCCTCAATGTGGGGGTGAATAGGCAAGAGAGACAAAGAACTGTGACCTGCCATCACCAGGATCCACTCCTTCCTTCTGGAACTGTTTGCCATATCTGCAGTGGAACATGTAGATCTCAGATTGGCCTTTTCAGTCATCTCCAGACTTGTCAATGACTTCCTTATCTACTGGACGACTATCATCCTCATATTGAGGAACTGCCAATGATGATGCATGCACATAAATACCTATGTGTTTTGCATGAAGATACAAATAACGTATGATTTTTAATGTGAAAGACAGTAACGCTGTAGTCCCTAGGAATTATTTGAATTTTATATCTCCTTTGATTAAAGGTGTAATTTTACTGGAATAATTAATATACTGCTCTGGTGGGGAAATGGTAACTTTCATTATAATGAAGAGCTGGACAAATGGGTTATGACAAATTCACTCTAATTCATCCCACAGAAGAAATTTTTCTCTTCCTCTAAATACTTTCTCACTTAACTGAGAAGCATACGCCTGAACAAGAGATGCGTTCAAGCCAAAGAACTTGGGGCTTCTGATTTTATTAAGGGTACATTTATAAGTAGTTAATAAAGACCTACATCCTTGAGATACCTGTAATGGAACTTAAGAGAACCAAGCATGTTCTGTTATTAGAAGTACTGGTACAACCATGTTGTTTCATGTTACACAGCCTTCTGGAAGATTGTGTTGGCAATTTGTGCTTGTGGTCTACATTTGTCAAGGGGAGAAGCAAAGAGCCAATTTCTATTATGTGTTACAAGCCCAAATGGCAGTTTTCCTTCAGGGTAAGTGGATCAGATCCTGGATTCTAGCCTGAACTCTAGCTTCCAATGGGACTGAAACTTCTCTTCTGCTCTCTATTGGATGACTATAAAATGCAAGGTGCACTGGCTCAGCTTCAAAAGGATGGCTGGAGAAGGTACTAGATAATGCCTGCTCTGTAGCCTGGCTGTTAGAGCACTGGGCTGTGAAGTCAGAAATGGAGGCTCCAACTTCCTTTGGGTGAAGAGGGTCCAGAATCCATTAGGCTCTTGAGGCAAAAATGAGGGAGAATCCTTTGTCTCCCTTTCTAAGACTTATATAAACAGGTAGCTGCATTCCTGCCCAGTCAGAGGGTAGCCCAGTGTGCAGGCTCAGTAGCTTTGTGGATGCTTATGCCACCATGCCCTGCAAACAATAGAAAAGTATAAGTGCCCACAATGCCATTTCTGTGACTAGTAAGCTGCCATTTGGGTGCCTGAAAAATAATAAAATTTTGCTCAAAGTGCCTGAATTAGCTTTTTCTGATACCACTGTGAGCAATATCTTTATTCCATGATATGTAATCACAGTCTCTATGTTTGACCCCTCCACCCCATCTCCCTGCCCCAGGAAGTTGTTTAGTTTGTCTCTGGTCCTATGCAGAGGACATTGCTAGAATTTCTGTAAAATGCCTCTTTGATTTTGTCTGTAGGAGTCATGGTTGGGACACATGCCAGGTGACTATGACATAGCAGTCCCTTGGGAGGCCAGTGTACAAGACGGTTAGTCTGTCATTCACACCTCTGGGTACATGGGCCAGCTTATGTGTGATGGATGTGCAAATGGAAAACATTATACCAGAGAGCTCTTGTTCATCTTTGGGTTTATCAGTGCAGTGAAAAATGTGACTCCTCCAAAATGGAAGACAAAAAAATATCCTATGAAGGATTTCAGGATCCTCAATTCTCTGAGAAATGCAGACTACAAAGCACAGCGTATCAACAGAACCATTCCCAGTTTTAAATGGTACAAAGTAAAGCTGAGTCCTGGCATCACTATTGTTCTGCAGATGGACAACAGCCTGGCCCATGCTTTTGGATGCTGTTTGCCAGGTTGGTGGGGGAGTGTTTATACAGTTTCATAGCCATGGCAGGCTATTCAGCTTGCTGCACTTGTGAACCCACTCCAAATTACAGGAATTACTGACTTGAGTTCTGATCTGTTGTGTGTGGAGGACTGAGTTTTGGGTGTGCACACACATGAAGGCATCCAGTCTAGAACTGACTGATCTGTATGCACAGCTGAGTGCTTTGGGTTAACAGTGAGCCTCACAAAAACTCAAACCCTGAATCAACCAGCTCCAGGTCCTGGGGATGTTAATTCCCTAGTTACAATTGGTACCTCCAATTGATAAGAAGTCTGTAAACAAATTTTCCTACCGTGCCAACATACTACCCAGTAATGGCATCACCCAGTGTACAGCAAGAACCAATCCTGCCTTTTAAAAAGTATCTCTGGAATTAATGTAATATTCATGTATGCACCAGGTTAGATGTGCATTGCACTGTTGTACTGAAAATATTATTATGCCATTGCGAATCATGGATGTTGTATTGGCAACACATCAGGTACTTTAATCAATTGGCTCTAAGCTGCCCCTGTTCCATTTGTAACATCAGATGGCAAGACAGTATCAAATGTAGAGGTAATGCAGAGATATCAAATAAGTCAGCGTTTCCCAACCGGTGTGCCATCAGGCACGTCCAGGTGTGCTATGGCATTTTGGTCTGGAGCCACACCCCCTGCCTGGCTGGAGCCATACCATTGGTTTACAGATGTGTGTGTGTGTGTGTGTGTGTGTGTGTGTGTGGCTCCAGCCAGTGATTCAAACGCTGCACCACCTGCTTCCTGCTGTTTCACCCCTTGCTACCCGCCCTGGTCTGCGGCTTTCAGCCGCTCGCCACCCCCCTCTCCCCCGCAGGATGGGGGAGGCCATGTCAGTGTGCCGTGGGGTGAAAAAGTTTGGGAAATGCTGAAATAAGTGATAGTAAGAGTTTCTTAAACTCTCAGCTGCATTGGGATGGACATCTGGTAACAATGAACACGTTCAGGATTCCAAAGGCTATTCTTTATATCTAACTTAAACAAGGTGCATATTCTATTGGTAGGCTAAGGATATTGTGGTTTCCAGATGAGGACTAATTACATTTTGCACTTATTTTGTTATAAAATATAATAGTAACAATGATGATAATTGATGATAAACAGCTTCCACACCATGCTGCAGACCCCTTTATAGAAATTAAATTTCATAGTAATAGAGAAATGATGTAGAACTGGTTATATCAACTAAGTCTGGACAGCCGTTCTAGTTAGAATCATGTGCTGCCACCCTGTTAGTCCCACTAAACTAAAGAACCCCTTCAAAGCCCCATCCTACTCCCTTTAGAAATGCCTGAGGGAAAAGATGAACTCTGCAGCACATCTGGAAGGCTAGGAAATCTAGGCTGTAGTGGACCCAGCTGGAAGGGGAAGGCCACCTGGAGATGAAGGACTGTTATGTAAAGAATGCTGCCAGCAATGATTCCTCTTTTATGTTGTATTTGGTCCAGCCCAGGTGCTTGCAGTGAAAACAAATATGTATGGGCATGGGAGGAAGAATGTCTTACATTCAGAAACTTGTTAACTTTATCTCAGCTGCATAGTTGGTCCAATAAAAAATATCACCTTAAGAAATCTTTGCCTACAGCTATGGGGGAATCCAGGACTTACTACAGGAGGTTGCAGCATATTGTAATTTAGACCATGAAGGGATGGGGGAAGGTGTGGCTTGAGACCCTAGGTTTTTGGGTTTTTTTAGAGATGTAGGGCTTTTCTGGAGATCCAATCTAAATTTATTTTGCTGCAACTTCAATCCATTGATCCACATACTCTGCTCTGCAGCGAAAGAGATAAGGTGCTTTCCTTCTTCTTTATGACAGCCCTTCAAGTTTGAAGGCTGCTAACATGTCCCCTCTTAAGCACCTTTTCCACAAGCTGAACATGCCTAGGTCCTTTCTCTTCTCCACATATGACTTGCTTTACAAACCCATGATCATCTTTGTTGTCTGCCTCTGGACCCTCTCTAACTTCTCCATGTTCTTTTAAAAATGTGGCAACCAGAACTGCTCACAGTATTCCAGATGAGGCCTAACCAATGCAAAATAGAGAGGCACTATCACCTCCCATGTCTTGCACTGAATGTTTCTATTAATGCATCTCAAAACTGCATTTGCCTTTTGTGCAGCTGCATCACACAGCAGACCCATATTGAGTCTGTGATCTACCAAGCCTCCCAGTCCTTTTCCATACAGCTGCCATCCAGCCCAGTGTCACCAATTTTGTATTTGTGTTTTTGATTGTTCCTCCCGAGGTGTGGCACCTTGCATTTGTCTGCACTGAACTTCATCCTGTTAGCTGTAACCCAACTTTCCATCTGTCAAGATCCTTCTGTATTGTGCTCACATCCTCCAATGTGTTCATAATCCTTCCCAGTTTCATGTCGTCCACAGACTTGCTCAAGAAGATTTCTGTGTCAGCATCCAAATAATTAATAAACACATTGAACAGCAAAAGGGCCCAGGACAGACCCTGTGGGACTCCACTCAATATCTCTAGCCATCCTGACATGGACCCATTAATAATGACCCTTTGCTTATGGCTACTGAGCCAATTATCTATCCCCTCCTGGTAGTTTTATCTAGCCTGCATTTTTTTTCAATTTGGTTGAGAAGGCTGTGTGGGGCCTTGTCAGAAGCCTTGCTGAAATCCAGATACGCTGTATCTACAGTATTCCCGTCATCCACCCAAGTAGTTACTTTGTCAAAGGAGGAGATCAGATTTGCTTGACAAGATTTGTTTTTCATAAATCCGTGCTGGCAGCTTGTGATCAGCCTTTCCTCTTCCAGATGCTTGCTATGCTCCAGTAACTTCTCAGGTATTGTGGTGAGGCTAACCGGTCTATAGTTCCCCAAGTCTTCCTATTTGCCTTTTTTCAAGAGGGGCATTACATTGGCCCTTTTTCAGTCCTCTAGTACCTGGACTTCATGAAGGTCATTGCCAAGGGCTCCAAGATCTCCTCTGCCAGTGCCTCCAGGACTCTGGGATGAAGCTCATCTGGCCCTGCTGATTTGAATTCATTCAGACCTAACAGAAGCTCTCTGACTGTCTCTTTTGTTATCTTCTCCCCCCGCTTGCCCCCTTCCTTATTCAGATAATCTCTATTAGGTGCCTGGTAGCTTAATATTTTTGTGAAGACTGAGGCAAAGTAGCTGTTGAGTATCTCCACTTTCTTTGTATCTTCTGTTAGGAGTTCCCGCTGGCTGGCGCACCATGCCACTCCACCTATCCACCGGACTCCAGCCTGGGACTTTTGACTAACCAGCCACAACCAGCCTACAGAATCCAGGACTGTCCCAGCCAAACCAGGATGTGTGGTAAGCCTATTTATAGAACCTTTTCTTGTTGTTCTTAACTGCCTTTGCCATGTGCAGCTTGTTCTTTATCTTTGCTTCCCTGCTTTTGTCAGGTTCTTGCTATTTCCTAGTATGTGTCGTTGGTGACCTGTCCATTCTTCCATTGCCTGTCTGCTTTCGTTTTGCATTTGAGGCATTTAGAAGTTCCTTGTGCAGCCACATAGGTCTTTTGCCATTCTTCTTGTGCTTCCATCATGTTGGTACAGTGTCTTGTTAGGCTTCCAATACTGTGCCTCTTAAAAGCTCTCAATGCTCCTGGGTGCATGACATCATGCCTATCAGCTTTTTGAGTCATATGAAACCTGCCTTTTTGAATTCTAGTGTCCTCATTTTGCTGGCTTCATGCTTTCCCTGTCTTAGGATCTGGAATTCTAGTGAATTCTAATTCACTTCCCCCCAAGTTACATATCACCTTTACATCCTCCACCAGTTTTCCTTTATTGGTCAGGACAAGATCCAAGATAGATGATTCCCTAGCTGTATCCTCCACTTTCTGGAAGAGCAAGCTGTCCTCTGCACAAGTTAGTAACTGGCATGACATTTAATGTTTGGCTGCTTTGCTCTTCCAGCGGATGTTTGGAAATCTGAACTCTCCCATCAATACCATCCTATATCTTTTGGAAAGATTTGTCACCTGCTTGAAGAATGCCTCATCTACCACCTCTTCCTTATTAGGTGGCACCACTACACCCCACTGGATGAACCCCTGTGTATAGGGAGAGAAGCAGGTCTTGTAGAGAACCCAGTCCCAAACTGTGAAGGGCTTTACAGATAAAAAAAGAAATAGCACCACACCACAAAACACTTGACAGAAGCCAAGAGTCAACCAGTGCAGAAAACTGTTACTTATGATCTACTCTCCTCACATTGAATTCTCTTCACACTGAACTCCACTGTGCATTGTTCAGCCTACTGAGCAGCAGCAGCCTGTTGTGGCTTTGCACCTTGCATACATGAGAATTGTAGTCCCTGTGGAATGGAGGCTGCTGAGCAAATTGCTCCCCCAACTGGGCATTTCCATAATGGAGCCGGCAAATTCAGGTGTGTTCATGCTACAGAGACCTGTAGTCCTGTACATTCTGCAACATTAGACCTTCTAGGACACATTTAATTCCAGAGAAAGGCAGGAGTGGGGAGAGAGAAAGAGAGGGAGAGACAGAGATAGGAAGAGGGAAGAAAGCCAGCATCAGCCATGCAAATCAAACTGATTCATATTCTGATGCAATCAACTACAATCATGCAATCCACTTAGCTGGGTGAGGACTCCAGCTACTCTGCTCAATTATGCAATTATCATCTTCCATTTAATCCCCAAATCAATTCCTGTATTTAGAATTACTTAAGACGCTTCAGCAATTATACCCAATTAGGTTCTATCAGTAAAGTAAATAAATGCTGCAATATGCCAATCAGATGAATGTAATGACAGTAGATGGAAAAGGAGCTCTGAAATCTCCTATTTTGGTGATGATGCAAGTAGTTACTTGGGTATAACAAAGCAATTTCCATTGACTCAGAGAGAGGAGACATAAATACAAAGCCAAATCCATTTCTGATCCATCCAGTAAGTTCACTAAAGTTATCCTGGGAATGAATTCAGCTCATGTAGTTCAGGATGGTAATGGGACTCAATAAATCAATAACTTCATGTCTTGTGTATTTGCCTAGATATCTCTCAAGAATCCTTGAGACAGACAGATTCTTGCAGTGGTGCTATTAACAACATATGAGCTCAAAAGAGCAAATCTGAAAGGTTAGTAAAAGTCAGAAGGCTGAATTATGTTGTTCAGGTAAGTCTGCTTGGAACAATATTTGCAGAATCACAATTATGTCCTTTTTGGATAACAATAGGTGGAGCCAGGCAATACTTACTCCTGCTCAAATCCAAAGAGGGATGAACAAGACCCTAATTAGCTCTGTCTTGACATCTTCCTCAGTTTTGGTTTTAGAATTGGCAATCTGAGGAACTGGTCTTGGAAGAGCACCTGGTGGTTATAGTGGATCAGAGACTAAATATGAGTCAGGAATGTGATGCCATTGCCAAAAAGGCAAACTTTATTCTAGGATATATTAGTATGAATGTCAGTTGTCCAGCTCTACTGAGTGCTGGTGAGACCTGAGCAATAGTACAGGATCCTGTTTTGGGTTCTTTAAGAAAGATATAGACAAACCAGAGAGTATCCAGAGGAGAGAAACAGGAATGAGAAGAGTTTTAGAAAACATGACTGATGGGGAAAGGTGAAAGGCCTCAGCAGGCAGAGGCACAGCAACAGGAGGAGCGGACTCAGCTGAGCAGCTTGCCTCTGCACCCTCTACCTCAACCTCTTCTGAAGTGCCTTCTGGGGAAGGAGACCTGGCTCTAGGGGAAACCTTTGGGGTGTGGAGCACAAACTCAGATGATTCCCCCTCCTTCCCCAGAATTTCCATTGCTAGGGCACTCAGATCCAAATCCAGCTCCAGCTCTTCCTCTGGCACTGGAAGGCTCAGCATGGGAAGTGAAATGGGGGTAGAGGAGACTGTCATGCTGGTGCTGCTTCTTGTCATGGTGGTTGGGGGGCGGGGTTATGGCTGGTGCTCTTGGAGGGGATGCAGACTCAGGCAGTGGCACTGCTCCCCTCTCCTTGCTGCCAGTAGAACCAGAAGCTGTCGGCTTCTATGCTGATGCCGGCTCCATTGCTGGCTTCCCTGTCGATGCCTCTGCCAGTGCCTTCACCAGCTCTTCTGTTGGCCTTTCTGCCGGTGCCTTCACCGGTTCTTCTGCTGGCCTCTCTGCCGGTGCCTTTGCCGGCTTTCCTGATGGCGCCTCTGCCAATGCCTTTGCCGGCCCCGCTGCCGGCTTCCCTGCTGGAGCCTTCACTGGCTCTGCTGCTGACTCCTGTGCTGGTGCCAGTTCTGCTGCCAGCTTCTCTGTCGGTGCTGGCTCAGCCCCCGCCTTCTTGGCTGGACGGATGCTGCGGTTGTGCCCTTTGGGTTCTGGGCTTCCCTGCGGAGCCTCCGTTTCCCCGCTCCTCACCTGCGCCCTCAGGGCAGCCTTTTGTCTCCGCTGGGTGGTGTCTCCTGCTGACGTCACCTGGCCCCAGCTGGATATGGGCACGGCTGACGAGCCGCGTGGGCGGTTTTGCTGCGCGCGTCTCCCCACACCTTTTGACCCCTGCAGCAGGTAAGTGGGGGCTTTCTTTCATTTTGGCCTGGGGTCCTCCTGTAACCCCAGCTCCCCTGGGACAGTATGTGCTCCTGAATAAATTGTATATTATAATATGCAATATATGCTGTGGTTCCCTGCACAGCGAATGGAATGCACACTGTGAGAGAAAGCACAGGTTTCTTTTCTGGGGGAAAAGAATCAAAATAAACTAACAAAAACAAAAAGAGGATTTTGGGGGAGGAATAAATTGAAAGGAATTAATATAATAATAAAAGGGTATTAGGAGAGCAAAAGGTATTGGATCCCACTTGCTAGTAACAGGCTAGCAAATAGGAAGTGATAGCCTTTCTCTGACCTGTTGAGCTGCTAGAAGACACAGCTCAGTAACTGACCCCAAGGCACAGAGAAAGCTCAGTTCAAACAATACTTTTTATGCTGTTTTCCCAGAGCACTGGGATTGGAAGGGACCTCAGGGAAGGATCACAGTTACTGGTCAGCTACACTGTCAATATAAAGCAGTCCTTCCCTGCTCTTCCCCCTCCCTCTCCTTAGTTTCTCTGTAGCTGCAAGCAAGTTCAGCTTTGAAACTCGAAATATTTTGAAACTTTTGAAATGTTTTGAGTGCCCTCATTTCGATTTCGCTGTTTCGAGCTCGAAACAAGTCAAAACAGTATTGAAACGAAACACCCGTCGACATTTCGCACAGCCCTACTGTTCTGCTCTTGCTATCTCCTGAGCTGGAATCAGCATAGACATATTAGCACAGTGCTGTGTGTGGAATAATAAATACTGCTGAGTCACAAAGCCAGTCAGCCTGTCCCCCATGCTAAGTGGTCATAGCTATTTCCAGTTCAGGAGGTAGCCTGTGCTGGGCAGCATGGCATGGCCAGTCTGAAGCACAGGTATAACTAGCCAGAACTGTGTCTCCCTCTCCTCTCCCCCTCCTCCTATCAGTAGCAGGAGGCCTCCATCCCATCAGCAACAAACTCCAGTGGCTCCTCCTATGCCGCTGTCCACTGCCACTTGACAGAACATTTCCCAGGATACCTGCTTGCTCACACATGCCCTGTGCCACTGCTGGAGCTGAAACTGGACGGTTGCAGGAGGTGAAGGAGCACAACACTGTGGGGTGAGGCACCCCTTGCTCCATTCTGTTGCTGCCCCACTTAGGCAGTGCGCAGAGCTCACACTCTGCCCGTTCACCAATTCTTACACTGCCAGTGTGAAGCATAGAGATGTCCACAGATTATAGTTTATGGCCAGAGGGTCTTAGATCATGTAGCCTGACCTCTTGAATTGCACAGGCCAGAGAATGTCTGCTGGTGTTGCTGCATTAAGCCCAACAACTTGCTTCTGAGTTACAATGTCCCTTTTGGAAAGCCATCTGTCATTGACTTCAAGTCTCTCAGTAATGGGGAATCCACTGTATGTTTGCATAATTTGTCCCAGTGGCTGATTGTACTCACTTAGACATCTGTGAGCTGTTTCCAGTTTGAATGTTGCTCCTATCCATTTCCATCTCGTTACACCTTTGCCAGCCAGAATTCACAGCCCTCTGTGCATCAGACAGTCTCCTGTTCCTGGTCACTGTAAGGCAGGCTAAGTCCCGCAGGCAATGCAAGGACAATTCTTTCCTATATTGGTTCAAAATTTTTGGCTCTATGTCTATTTCCAAACCAAAAATGGGAAAGATGTAGCCCGCTTCAGAACCTCCTAGGTTTAGTGCTGGCCCTGGGGGAATATCCCTCTGTTGTCATGCCCCACTGTTAATCTCTTGAAGGAGCATTTGTAAAATATTCTGAATGTTCTAAAATATTCTAAAATATTCACCCTCGAAGTGATATTCTAAAATAATATTCTAAAGTGATACTCTAAAGAGATATTCTAAAACAATATTCTAAAATATTCACCCCTGAAGTCTTCCTGTGAGCATTAAAGGATCTCAGTTAGCTGCTTGGTGGCCTTCCCTTGCCAATATCCCCCCAGAAATGGAGAAGCTGTTCATGAAGTATAATTTAGCCGGAGACTATAAATTGGGTGCTCAGAAGTGGAGTGACAAAGCACGTGAAAGGAAGACCTGACAAGAATCTCAGTTCTTGACTTTCACATCCACATCTAGATTTCTTCAGACACAGGCTACCTCACAAAACTCAGAACTGTATGGTGCAAATCTAAGAGCCAGACTCTTTTTTGGGTTGTACTTGCCATTTTACCTGCCGCTTAGCATTTTTAAAAGGGCACCGATGAAAAAAAGCTGAGATCAGACCACCATCAGATATTTCTGCAGACAGGAGACTGTACCCCACTTGTAGGGGAAGGGACTTTGGACTAAATTTAGAAAAAACAGGAGTATGGAAATAGAGAGGATACTTCACATGCTAGCTAAACTACCCGTATGGGAGGAGGTATTTCCATGTACAGTAGTATCTGGCCACAGAGATTCCACTTCCCTCCCTGCCACTCACCCTGCTTCTCTATACAGATGCACAGAAGTTTAGGGCTGGCAGGGACCTCATGAGATCATCGGGTCCAGCCCCCCTGCTCTGGGCAGGAAAGACTGCTGGGGTCAAATAAACCCAGCAAGGTGTGCGTCCAGTCTCCTTTTGAAGATCTCCAGGGTAGGTGCCTGCACCACCCCCGCTGGGAGTCTATTCCAGAGTCTGGTCACATGCACCATGAAGTTTTTCCTTATATCCAGTCTGAAACCTTCTAGGAGTTTATGACCATCGCTCCTGGTTTTCCCCTGGGGCACTTTCGTGAATAGTTGTTCACCTAGCCCCTGATGTGCTCCCCTGATATATTTGTAACCTGCTACCAAATACCCCCGAAAGTCTTCTCTTTTCTAAGCTGAACGGTCCTGGATCATTCAGCCTTTCCTCGAACACCTTCTTCAAGGCTCCACTGAGGGGAACAAATGAGCTGGTGTGCTCCCTGGTCAACCAGACATTGCTCCCTCTCCAGTCACAGCTGCTTGCTCAGTCTGATGCTCCCAGCAACTCCTCTGTGGCAGCCTTACCCCCTGTGGAGCATGGTTTGCCAGTAGTGCCCATCAGGATTGAAAGGAATAGCTCTACGTTTCACTGTTGAGGGTTTTCTTTTTGATTTTGTTGCCTTTTGCTTTTTGTCAGAGGGTCTGACCATAACAGCCTGATTGTTGTGTAGTAGGATGGTCTTTATGGAAAAGTGTTTGCCAGGATGGCAGCAAGTTTTGATCCTGGGACATTGATGCCAAAGCACAGCCTTTTGCCAAGTGAGGTGAAAAATTATTTTAACTGGTAGTAATATCTACCAAAAAATGATTTTGTTAACTGGTAGTAATATCTACCAGTAGACTGTTATCCACTGTGTACTTAAAGGTCTACTGCAGTGTAGACTTATACCCATGCAGCTTTATTCACAACAAGAAAACCCTTTATTACTGATATTTGATTTTATATCATTTTTTTCACTGGCTTTTCTTTTGGAAAACCAAAATGATGGGCCTAAATGGCTTGACAGTGCCCCTTTTAACTACTGAGCGCAAATACTGTGTAACTACTTTTTACCTACATAGCAACTGAAGAGAGGATACCAGTGAATAACATGCAATTACTGTAGAACGTAATTACAAGGTGCTGGAGCTGGTTGAATAATTACACTTGCAGGGTCTAAATCTAATTGCCATGTAATTGGTGGTCTGGAAGCAGAGTGTTTGCTTCATCCTGTG